>NC_138952.1:2052645-2310145 GCF_965226115.1 Aulonocara stuartgranti | reverse complement strand
CAGACGAATGGATGAACGGATGGATCGATGGATGGACAAATGGATGATGGACGGATGGATGGATGGATGACAGCTGAATAGATGGACGGACGGATGGATGGATGGATGGATGGATGGATGACGACGGCTGAATGGATGGATGGATGGATGATGACGGCTGAATGGATGGATGGAAGGATGACAGCTGAATGGATGGATGACAGCTGAATGGATGGATGACAGCTGAATGGATGGATGACGGCTGAATGGATGGATGACGGCTGAATGGATGGATGGATGGATGGATGACGGCTGAATGGATGGATGGATGGATGGATGGATGACGGCTGAATGGATGGATGGATGGATGGATGGATGGATGGATGACGGATGGATGGATGGATGGATGACAGCTGAATGGATGGATGACGGCTGAATGGATGGATGGATGGATGACGGCTGAATGGATGGACAGACAGACAGACGAATGGATGAACGGATGGATCGATGGATGGACAAATGGATGATGGACGGATGGATGGATGGATGACAGCTGAATGGATGGATGACGGCTGAATGGATGGATGGATGGATGGATGACAGCTGAATGGATGGATGACAGCTGAATGGATGGATGACGGCTGAATGGATGGATGGATGGATGGATGACGGCTGAATGGATGGATGGATGGATGGATGACAGCTGAATGGATGGATGACAGCTGAATGGATGGATGACGGCTGAATGGATGGATGGATGGATGACGGCTGAATGGATGGACAGACAGACAGACGAATGGATGAACGGATGGATCGATGGATGGACAAATGGATGATGGGCGGATGGATGGATGGATGACAGCTGAATGGATGGATGACAGCTGAATGGATGGATGACGGCTGAATGGATGGATGGATGGATGACGGCTGAATGGATGGACAGACAGACAGACGAATGGATGAACGGATGGATCGATGGATGGACAAATGGATGATGGACGGATGGATGGATGGATGACAGCTGAATGGATGGATGACGGCTGAATGGATGGATGGATGGATGGATGGATGGATGGATGACGGCTGAATGGATGGATGGATGGATGGATGGATGGATGGATGGATGGATGACGGCTGAATAGATGGATGGATGGATGATGACGGCTGAATGGATGGATGGATGGATGGATGGATGGATGGATGACGGCTGAATAGATGGACGGACGGACGGATGGACGGACGAATGGACGGACGGACAGACAGACGAACGGATGAACGGACGGATGGATGGATGGACAAATGGATGATGGATGGATGGATGGATGACGGCTGAATGGATGGATGGATGGATGATGACGGCTGAATGGATGGATGGATGGATGATGACGGCTGAATGGATGGATGGAGGATGGACAAATGGATGACGGACGGCTGAATGGATGGATGGATGGATGACGGCTGAATGGATGACGGCTGGATGGATGTTACTGGTTTAAAAGACTTCCAGGACAGTTACACATACATTATTAGCATGTTTGTGTATAAAGGGTGAGATAAGAAAATTATACTCACTGTACCAACAGCAGACAGTGATTATATCATGTATGTAGAATTAGGTCGATAATAGGAGTTATTCCATCCTGGTTTTTTCCTGGTTTAAAATGAGCCTCGGGGAGGTGAGCACACACTCGAGCATCTTTGGTCCACGCAGAGTTTAGAGTTTATAAAGGTTTGGGTATTTTCATGTTATTTTTGACTATTTGATTTAAAGATATCCTCACTAAAGTCCCAGTGATTTACCTTTGGTTTGGAAGCTAAAACCTCTTTAGTACGTGTCAAATTTTTGATATGCAGGAAAAACCTTGGAATCAAGGTAAGTGTGCCACTTACAGAAAACACTACAATCAGTGGTTTTTGACTCTTATGGGAAACCTTTCCTGATCCGTTCTAATGCTGATTATGTATCCTAGTTGAGGAATTTTAGCACTTTGATTCCTGATTTTAAGCAGTGTGGGCTCATCAGCCTCGATATTCCTGAGTCCCTCGTTTCACAGAATGAAATGTGTCAATTACTAAGTGAGACCAAAAAAAGAAAAGAAAAATCCAGGAAAGTAAAACCAGAACACGAGGAAACGTGTAAGAGAGAGACAAGTGACTTAACTCAGAGCCCAAAGCTCAGACGGTGATAGAGGCCTAAGTCTGACCTTCTCCCGCTGACAGTGATAGTCTGCAGAGCTCTGTTACCTCTAATCTCCCGTGACAGTCACACATTACAGCTAATCTCTGCTGACAGGCGACCATACTGAAACAGACTAAACTTCCTGTCTTAACAGCGTCTGGATCATACAGTGAAGTCCTGCTTTACGAGTAAGGAAGGTCATATCCTACAAGCCGAAATGTCAATTCTTGTATTACTGTTCGAAATAAAACTAGTGGCAACGATTGTGTGAAATTCAGTCTAAAGAAGTGCGATGACCTGCTACCAAACAAAACAATGTGTTTATGACGTGTCCTTTAAGCTGCAGAGAGAAGAATGAGGTCAATGAATGCAGAAATATCTCACTGTCACACTGTTTTAGAGACATTTTGCTAAAACATTTAGAAATGTTAACATTTGCTTTGGCTAAAAGTTAGCAGACACTGTCCATAAGGTGCACAGTTTCATTGTTTCAAAGCAGAATCAAAGAGACTGTGACAGCTTTATACTCACATGTACAGTACTGCTCCTAAACAAGAACGAGGACTTGAAATAAGACAGAGACAGTGAGACAAGGCGAGAAAGACACAGGAAGGAGGAAAGTGATGCAAAGAGAGAGTCGTGCAGACAGGTCGGGCAGGTAACACTGACCAGACAGACATCAGTTTCTACACTGCTCTTCCTGTGTCTCCATCTCAGCTCCGTCACTGCCACCATCATGTTTTTATTTTTTTCATCTGTCCTGACTATCAGGTCCTGTTCTTTGTCTTTGCTGGAATTCATTCCTCGTGTTCAGAACAGGACTCTGAACCTCATAAACCCGTTTTATATTTTAAAATTACAGATTCTTTCTTCAAACCATCGACTGCATGAGTTCCTTTGTAATTTGGTGGAGGATGAAACTTGTTTCTTTTCACTCACCTGTTTATGCACTGACCTGCAGGCTGCAGCTAAAAGGCAACGAGCTTCCTGAAGGACTTTTTGTTCCTGTCAGGAGAATCCTTTGAAATGAAATATTGAACAACACTGAGAATACACTGACCTCTCACAGTCTGTCAGGGCGAAATGGTTCCTCACATTTGCTTTGGGTTTTGTGACACCATGAAAAAGTCTGCCTCACTCACCAGAAATTACACCTTAAATAAATATCTTTGTAGACACTTTATGAAGTACTTTGTAATAAATTGAAGATAAACTGTTTAAATACACAAATAATAAACAGAAGTATTACATTTTAACCCTTTAAGACCTACCATAGAACCAAGTCCGCCAGAGCTTATATTATATTTTTACATGCTGTAGTGCAATTTTTGGGAGCATTTCAAGTTGATATAAATCAATACAACCATTATAGCCCAAATTTTAATAATATGTCTGCATTAAGTGCCTAGAAATTACATAAATGACAAAAAAGTGCAATAAACTACAAAAAAAATGTAAAATCGTTTTTGTTTTTTTACCATATATTTCTAGTTAGAGAAATTTAAGAGGCATATCCCTCAAAACTGTAAATACAAAAGTTGCACAAAATAGTTTCCACCACAGGAAATTTAAACTAAGTGTCTTCATAGTTTTATTTTTGAAATACACCAATTTTTATATACTGCAGGAAAAATGAAAATAAATATTATAATGCAAATTTGCAAAAAAACAGCATGTGCATCAAAATAAACTATTTCCAGCAGTGCAATTTTAGTTCTAAGCATCCCAGAAACGACACAGAAAGTCATGAAGTCAAACATAACTTTTAAAAACACAAGTATAGGCTCATGAGGCCCTGATGGTAAAAAAACTACATTTCCGCAAATTGACGTCACTTCCGGTTTCGGGCAGGACATGGAGGACATGCGATAGTTCGCGCTGATGGACGTAGGAAGTGTTACAAACAGCTGATCGGATTGGCAAACTGTTTCTGGAATATTATGTTTTTGTTGCTGCAAGTGCTTTTTATGCAGTTTTTGCAAAGCTATATGTGGAAGGAAACCGTGACCGAGGACAAGCTGATGGCATAAGATGTAAGTACAACTCCTCCAGTTTCATATGCAAAAAAAAATATTGCACTAGCTTACGTGGTTGCAGTTCTACAGGGATTTAAAAATAGTTACGCAAAACGGAGCGTGTCTGCTCCGACCGGCTTTAAAGGGTTAATATTCGCTCTAAGATCATGTAACGCAAATCCCAAAACAACTGACTTGTCAAACATTACTCCCAAAATTTGCGACTCTTTAATGACAGCATGTGGTTATTATCCAGTAAGTTTTACTGGATTTAAAATTTGACTGTAAAACTAATATTTCATGTGACTTATGATCAGGATTCTTACTTTTTTTAAATCCATACAAGAGCGCAGCAGCACTGGAGCTGTTCTCTGAGTTACTCACGCCAGTCTTTTTTACAGCACACCATTAGCTAGCTAGCTAAGCAGTCATGCAGTTAGTTTTTCCTGGTTCCCAGAATGTGAACAGCTCAGGTCTCTTATTTAAATGAAAGAAGATATTGACTGATTTTGGTCACGGAGAGCTCAGGACACCTTTGGCTTCTTCAGTGACAATTAGAAAGCTTCACTAAGTTTTATTGGTGTAAGCTGGGGTTCGCAGACAATCTGCTGTGGGGGTCAAACAATGTCTTCATTTCACATATTCTGGATAATCTGAGATAATCTGTGTAGCTTTTCTTTGCCTATATCAAAACCACTACTTCAAACTCGGTGGCTGTGCTGGTGGGGGCAGCGGTAGGTGCAGGTGAGGCTGTTTGGAAGTTGCCGGCCTGCTCCACTCCGTGTCCGTATGTTTGTGGGAACTTCAAACTCCTACATTTATCCATCACAAATAAGAGTCAAAGCCTCAATTTAACCCTGACCTAGTTGTTACCTAAACCCTGAAACAAAATCTGAACTCAAAGGAGTTTGAAAAATGAAAAAATGCAGTTGCTGTAATGGTCTAAAACTCAAACGGGTTCTCACAAAGACAGCTGGACATGTTTTTATAAATAGACTCACTCATGCTGTGAAGATGAGCTACAAAAACATGGGTTACGCTCTTTTCAAACAGTGATTGCAATAGTACCCATTACCACTTGTCAGTGTAAGCTGCCTCATGCTTAAATATAATTGCCAACTTAGTCCACATTAATTGCTCCTTAAGTGCATTAATATAGCTGTGAAGAGGAATCAGTGTGTAGATCAGGAGTTATATTAGCAGCTGCAGTCTTTCACACGCAGGTGGTTCCCTGCTTAGTTTAGTCCATTATGGCTGATGTGAGCACCGACACACTGGCCTGTTTGCTCAGAACACATTTCTGCTTTAGACGGAAACACAAATATTACTCACTGGACTTGAGTGCTGAGGAATTGACTTCAATCTCTCCTCCCGTGATTGGCTGGAAAACCGAGAGCTCAGACTGGTAGTGGTCAGGACTCGGGGCCAGGCTTGTGTTAGCCGTGCTCCTCTGCTGGGCTTCATGTTCCTCATAAACCGCCATCAGCTTACAGGAAAACACACAAAATGCAGCAGGTTAGGTTTTTCTGCTTTTGGTATTTTCACATTTAAACAATAACTGCAGCAGAGTAAAGCTTTAGGACATAATATCACAAGTTTTTTACTACCTATTGTAGAAAACAAAGCAGGTTTAAGAGATAACAACCAACATATGGATATCAACAGTGCCCATACTTCACCATTAATCCATAAACAGCCTGCTGGCTTCTTTAAATAAACTACAAACAATAGAAGCTCTGTTTGGTTTACTGCATGCACAAGCACTCAACATGTGTTACCTTGTGGATGAGCACGCTATAGAGGACATCCAACGAGCCCAGCATGCCTGTGACAGAGCGTGTCCTACTGATTAACCACTGACTCCATTAATGTCCTCTGTGCATGTGTGCGCACTGTGCTAACTCTAGCTGGGTTATATAGTGGGATCCCTGTCTATTGAGCACTGCACCGAGTCTGTGTTTAGCCTAACGTTGCACAGAGCTCGTCCACACTGTGTTCTAGGGGCCTCCACGCACAGTCTGAATAGCCCTGTGTGCATGTGTGTGTTTATGTGCATCGTGTCCATAGTGGCTAAGAGTAAAGAAAGGAGACTTTGCCAGCAAAGCCAGAGGCTTCATGTGACAGTGGACACAACAACAACTAGGATTTGTTTGCTGTCTCTTACTCAGGCAGATGCTACTATGTTCCCTCAGTGCAATCTTTTTTCATGGACTGGGATCAGTGGAACAATAATCTACCAGTGTATTTCTGTATATCTGGGTTCTTTGGCGATATATTTTGATGTAAAGTTTTACTAAAAGTTACTGTAATTCCACAATCATAACATCACTGTGTACAGCCCTTTCCACTGTGTGTTGCTAGCAGACCCCACCTTTCACCCTTTATGATTGGGACGCTGCATTAGCTGGCAGCAATTCACAATTGTAATTAATACAACACTCCAGAACCTCATTATTATAACTTTCTCATATACAACAGGCACACAGGAAGAGGCTAGCAACAAGTAAAATAAGGACCAGGTCCACAGTTAAACTCTCAGTTTTGAGGGAAGCAATTAAAGTGACAACTAATAGGAGTGAATGACACTGCAGACTGACATGTAAGTGGTTGGTAAATACATTAGAGGTGTCACCTACGCAACTGGAGCCTGGACTGTCAGCTAGTGACAAATTGTCAGCTTTCTGTAGAAGAGGCTTAGTGTGACAGGACTTAAGGACCTGCCTGAGTATCCACCTGTTTTTAGTCTCACAGTAATTCAAAGACACCTCAGTGTTCTCCCTGGGCTCACTGTTTGTGGAGAGGTCGGTGTTAACATTTGTTGGGATGCTATTATTTAACCTCCTAGGACCTGGCGTCCACATATGTGGACATCACATTTTGGGTTATTTAGACCAAAATACTCAATTTTGCTCTACAAGGGCCTGATATCCACTTACGAGTACATTATACTGCTACTGTTCTATCGGAATTTTAAACAAATATCCTCATATGTGGGTCTTATTTTTCCTAAGAAACAAAAATCAGGTAAAAAAAAATATCTGGTCATTCTTTGTTTTTACATTCATTGGGTCCCAATCAGCCCAAATATCAAAGAGAAATCAAAAATGCTGCCGTGGAAGAGTTCAGGTCTTAGGAGGTTAATGTAACAACTTGCTGTCAACTCAATCGTAGAAGACCTAGAAGTGTATCTTTACACTTCTACGTCTGCTGCTCAACCTGAAGCTACAACAATAAAAACACAGATGGGGGCGTAATAAGAAATGATTCAGCCTTTAATGCGTCTTTACTAAATGCAGTAAATACGACTTGAGATGAATAACTGTTTTAACAAATACTAAGTCAAGATGCAGAAGCAGCAAGTGAAAAACTACATACACCTGGGAACTAAACAGTTTGTGGAACCATTTTTAGCAGAAGTAACTGGAAGCACTCATTTCCTGTATGACTTTATCAGTCTGTGACATTACTGTGGTGGAAATTTGGCCCACTCTGCTTAGTAACACAGACCCACCACAGCATTTCAATGGGTTGAGGTCTGGACTTTGACTGGGTCATTACACTAACTTCATTCTTTTCTTTTTCAGCCATAGATGTGCAGATTCACAACTGCTCCTGGGATCATTGTCCTGCTGCATTGCCCAATTATTCCCAAGCTTTAGCTGTCAGACAGCTTCATGTTTAGCTCTACAATACTTTAGTATACAGACAGGTTCAGGTCCTGTGGTGCAAAGTGATGTGTTGTGCAAATCCTGATCAAACGTCTCCCCTTTGGTCAACTTTTTGCTCCAGAAGTCTTGCGGTTTGCTCAGATCAGGTCTTGTCATGTTCTCTTTAGAGAGAAGAGATTTTCTCTCCCAGTCTGTTTGGACTGTCATGAACTTGAATACAGCTGAGATAGTCGTTTTGTTTTCTCTAGGTTTTCCGAGCTTTTCACAGTCTGACCTCGGGCTGAATTTGCTGGGACGTTCACTCCTGGGAAGACCGGCCTCTGTCTTCAATGTTGTGAATCCGCATTCTTACTGCAGACCAATTAAATTCAGACAGTTTGGAAATAGACATTCCTGGGTTGATGAGCAGCAACAACTGGCTCTCATCACCTGGATCATTGCTCCCAATCAGCAAACGGCCAAAACGCCTGCTTTTATAGAGGCGGCATGACTTATTGATGATCAGTTAATCCAGCGCATTTCATTATTAGCGCATGGTTCTACACTTTGGCTTCGTTTTTGTTAAACAAATTATAACCTGTCGGATTTTTAGTTCATCATAATTAAATCATTTTAAATAATTTTATTTCCTATCATTTAAAGAGGGTGTACTTTCTTTTTCCCATATCTGTACATACTTTTGCTTTTTCTCCTGGAAGAGCCAAATAGTATCAAGTTACACAATATCGCACCTTTCTTGCCATCTTCCCAGCAAATCTCACCAGCTATTCAGCACAATCCAGGCCTCTCCGTCTTTCACACATTCATGTTCTGTCACATTCCCCACTTCCATCTGTCTAACACAGATTTCTCTCTTTGTCTTACTCAATTTTTCCTCTCATAACAAATCTTCGTTTTTTGCCATATTTCTGTTGACATTGTAATCCTTTTCCCCAGGTCATTCCCAACCTTTTGGTGCCACGGCACATATTTCACATTAGAAAAATCACACGGCACACCACCAACCAAAAATGTGACAAAAAGCATATTGATATTTTTCCCCAAACCAGACATAGTAGAATTGGCTCGGTTTGTCCCCAGTATACCCCTTTTGGTTTATTCTGACCACTACTCACGCTGGGCCTTCACCTGTGTCAGAGTTTTCTCCAGGACCAGACTGACTACTTTTTCTTTTCAAATATTTATCTATTGCTATTACGCGCTGTATCGTCTCACAGCGTGACTATTGTGTAATTTCTGCTTCGTCTTCTTCTGTTTACTAGCAGCTGGCAACCCATTTAATTAGAGCAGGTAGTTGCACTGCCCTCTAGTGGAAGAGAATATAATTGTTCAACCCATTACTCACGCCAACCTCCCCAACCTTTTGTGCTCCACGGACCGGTTTAATGTCAGACAATATTTCATGGACCGGCCTTTAAGGTGTCGCGGATAAATACAACAAAATAAAACGATACGACCAAGACAAAAACGGTGGGATTTTGTAAACATTATAATAAACGTGAATTCACTGTGTAATTGTGTAACTTTATTAGCAGCGTCCTCCAGAAATGCACCAACAACACTGAGAGTAACATCCTCCTCTCTGCCCCTTAATGCTCTCAGGTCGCTATGGTAACACATAAACATTTCTTTCAAAATAAGACGCACGACTACAAAATGGAAAAGACCCAGGGAAACCGAGTTAACAATAAAAACCCTGAAAACCAAAAATTTCACACCCGAGCCTCCACTCTCGCGGCCCGGTGCCAAACGACTCACGGACCGGTACGAGGCCGTGGCCCGGGGGTTTGGGACCGCTGGTTTAGGGTACCAATCAACTGGAAGATGAAAAAAACCCACTAAATGTGATGAAAGGGATGTTACTTTTATTTTGGACCCTGTTCCAGTTTTTCTTTTCATTCTGAACTTCTACAATATGGATACAAAGTACCTGCTTGACACATATCAAAGAAATGTACCATCAGAAGAACATTTAACTTTCTGGATGTAAGAATCAATATTAGTGTCGAGTAAGAGAAATCCCTCCAACATGTTTAAGAGGACGGGACAAACTGACAGACAGTTAAAAAGATAATACTTCCAGCCATGTCTGTGTTGGCACAACGTAACAAAAAGAGCTCACATTCCTCACCAGAAAACTGCTTAAGAACAAGACTAATAGCTTCCAGATGAAAACACGCACAGAGCCGTGGCAGAGATCGTTAAAAAAAGAACATCTGAAAGGATGACTGGAAGAAAAATGTGTAGACAAATTCAACAGAGCCTTGCCAAGTCTCTTAAAAACCTGAGGGGGGAAGAAAAGAAAGGCAAGCGGAGCAGATATGGGAGGACTCTGCTTCTGTTCTGTTCAACAGGGAACTCAAAGACCTGCCAAACAAAATGACACCACAGCCTGAGCATGGGAGGAAGAGCGGGATGAGAGAGACGGAAAGGTGAGACCGCACCGAGCGAAAGCACCGAAAAAGACAAATGGGCACAGAGAACGTGAGAGACGGAGACGAGAGAGACTTATAAAGATAATAACGAGGCAGACTGACAGATGTGTGGTACTGTAAAAACCTTCAGGATGTCAGAGAGCAAAAAGCAAACCTGCAACTGGAGACTGTCAGAGAGTCACTGTGTCAAATGCAATGATGTGTAAGCAAAATGAAAAGTTACACGCTGCCAATCCCAGCCCTGCTCACCCGTCACCCGCCGAGCACACACATTTTATTTAGAGGAAATTTGAAAACTGATTCCCTGTCACACATCTGAAAAATATTGAACAACTTGGGTCAAAATTTGACTCATTTTATTACCACGAACTGTAATTTTTCTCTCTGCGACTCTTCATCTCAATCGTGTAATTATATATATAATATTTAACCTTCAACATCTAAAACTCAAAGAAGACAATGGCAGTAAAATTTTGTTTATTTCTTTCTTCTTCTGTCAAACACACATTTTACTTTGATCGTGTTGCTGACAGCATCATGTAGAAATGTCTTTTAATTGTCTGTGAGTCTTAATTCAAAAATACTTTCTTATACTTTGTTCTTTTTTAGAGGCAGGTGACAAGACTTACACGTCACATTTAATCGTAAGCCTTTGCATGTTTCCATGATTCATTCTGATCTACATACTGAACATCTAATTTTTGGCACCAAGTCTTTTCATAATAAAAGACGTGTAATTTTAGGCCTTTTATTTTTAATTAATACTTTCACAGTTTACAAGTGAACGACCCTCTGTTATTATTAGCAGTTTAGCAAACAACAGTAATCACTGACTAAATAAAATCTAAACATGTGAATCACTTTTACTAATAAAGTAACTTCACTTCAGTGTTTTACATGATGCACCATGTTTACACTGCTCAGCACTTCCTAATGTGAGTGAGTGCAGAGCCGCCTCTGTTATGAAGTGAATGAAACTGATATGGGTAAATTAATAGCAGTCCAGAACTGGCGTCGGTGCACATGCACACACACACACACACACACCTCCATTACCATCTTTTTCCGCATGATATGCTTTTTAATCGGCTCGATTAAAGCCCGATTGATTGGTTTGGTGTGGATCGATAAAACGCCTCAATCAGGAAAAATGCACGAGTACATCCACGGCTCGCAAACAGTATGTGGACTCTCACTTTCACACCCAAACAAAACAATCTTTAAACACGCTTAAGCTATCCGCACACCACTGACCTTTGATTTCCACTCACAACCACTTACCATAAAAAAATCCATGATGATGAAGTGTGTATTTGTGTGTCTGTGTGTGTACTTTGGCATCTTATCCAGTCAGCAATATCCGTAGCAATGACCACTCCATCACAGCTGCATCAGAAGAGTCATACATGACCACAACTGTGAGTATTTCATGAATAGTTTATGGATGTTGTTTTACTGATTGTTTTATAGGCTGGTTTTGGAGATGGCTTTGGGTGCGATACACATAGAAACGAAGATTAAGGAAAAACAAGATCGACAAATAACAATTTTCCATTTTTCTTTTTGCAAATATGCTAATTTACTGCTTTTCATGATGCCTTTCTTAAAAATGTGAATAATAAACTCAGATGAACCAAATAAAATTGAGGATAATAAATAAGTGTGCCAGGCCCAAAATTCACAGAACTTTTATTCTGACACCACAGAAGAAAGACACACAAACAAGCACACACACACTGACAGAGGATAGACTGACAGCACCACCTAGTCACGCTCAAACAAAACTGCACCCTCCAAGCCCCCCACACACACACACACGCACACACACACACACACACACACACACACACACACACACACGCCTGACCCTCACGGTCTGCTTTTGTGTCATTTATGAGTCTACTACTTCGACAAAAAAGAGATAAGTAAAGACATGACCCAGAAGCAGAGGAAAACACAAACACTTCATCACATTTTAAAACTACCAGACAACTTTACAAGCTTGCGATCCTGTTTTATCTGTTATTTCACTCCCTGCTCTTTAAGTTATTTAGGTGTAGTGCCAAAGTTTAAAAACATGTGACATAATTGTGATGCACCAACCACAAACATCTGGTTTGCTGCTGTGGGCAGCTACGGTCACTCGAGCAGCAGATTAAAGCTAAGCTTGAGGAACAACACTCAGGAGAAATAATACTTTTAAAGTGGAGCGAGTTTCTATGTACTGACCATAAAAATATTCGTGCATAAATTTTGCAGATTACAAAGAGAATTTGAATGAACCCTGAGGCAGGTCAGCTCTTCTGTTCGAGGCTACAAGTTGGCCTTTCTTCTTTCATCAGCAGATATTCCTGCTCAGCCCCGTTTCCCCCTCTGGCATCACTTTGCCTTCCCTCCTTTGCTTCCCACTTCTCTCCTCCCTGCCTCCTTTCATTTTACACTGTTTTTCCACGGCTTCTTTCTTCGGCTGAGCCGCTCTCCCTCTGACATGGTTCTCTGAGTTTACCGTAGATTTAAGTCTGTGCTTGTCTTTTAATCTCATCAGAATTAGAAACCAAAGTTTGGGAAAAAACTAGAAATGCCAATTATGACTTACTGACCTGCTTATAATGGTATTTTTACTAATGTGTCATTTTTGACTCTATGTGACTCTTTTCTATGTTCACAGTAGGCTGACAGTGCCAACACTCAGCCTCCTGCTAGATGCACCTATGGTACCAATTTTAAAAACCCTACATCGTCTCGTAGTCGAGTCATCGCATTCAAGAACTCAGGTGTCCACTCATCGAAGGACACTCGTTTCTGCCGCTTTTATCCACAGCTCGCGAACGAGACCCCCGAACTGCTCCACCTGGGGTACGTGGACACTTCACCAATCAAATAATCCAAAAACCTGACTTCACTTTGATGTAAAGCAGAAGGGAATAGCCAAGCGTGGATTTCATTGTTGTGTTTGAAGCTCACCACACTGTTTCTCAGTGTTTTAACCACAGAGCTACATTTCTGCCCAAATGTGTACCTGGAGGAGTAAGTTATGGCTGTTCTATGTCACGTGACATGTAGGTTTAGCTTTTCTGTGTTTGTGTTTTGGTTGAGGCTCAAGAATGTAAGTAAAGGTGTGCGATGCTGATTTATTTCCTGTTTCACGCCGGAGCAACAAACCAGTGTACTGGAGGAACATCCAACTCACACTAAAAAAAAAAACCTCCACTGTAACATTAGACCCATATACAAAGCATTTTACACATCTGACAGTTATTTATGATGTTACTGTATTTATTTGATCACATAAAAGGTCAGGAAAAAACATGCGAGACATCTGACAACCAGTCGATACTTTTAAGGTCTTATTTTGAGAATATTAAATGTTTTAACAGTTGTAAGATCCGCTGTGATGTTCTGAGTTATAGTGGCTCCTTACAAATCGGCTGATGTAAATCATCATGTTCCAGCACTCTGCTCTATTGGATATCCCCACACAGCAACAAAGAGCTTATCGATTAACACATGAATCTGATACACCCGCGCTCGCTCTCTCAGTCTCGATACTCTGTTTAATCTGACTGTTTTATTCCTAAGGGTTCGCTTTTGTCCCCTACCGTGCGTTTTTTATTCTCTTGCATGCTTTAAAATGAGTCAAACATTAACAACAGAACACGGATGAGAAAACATTCACTCCCAAAGGATGTAAATGCTAACCTTACGCATAAATGCCAAAGGACAGGGACAAAAATATTTATACGCACACACAGACGGACAAACTGAGTATGACCTCTCTGCTACAATCGATCCGTTGATGTGCTAATCGATAATTAGGATGGGGTTGTGTCTGTACGGAGAATATAGATGAATGAAATTCCACTGCTCAGCAGTTTCAGCGGTGTGTAGGTGTGTATTTGTGTAGTTTCGTGCGCATGTGAGTTCTCTTCCTCTATTGATCTCCAGTCACCTTGCCTCTCAGCAGAGCATGAGAAATCCAGACAAAACAGACAGGAAGGAAAAGATGAATGGGAGGCAGAAATACTGCGAAGAAAGAACTCAGACACAAAGACAAAGGGGGTCCACAGACACACAGTTCCAACTGTTAGACAGCCAGACAACAACGCACACGGAAACATATTATAGCTGACATACAGAGTTATCTAACGACAGAGAAAGCAGAAAAATTGAAACTGTCGCGAGTAAAGCAGCGCAACTGTTCGGTGACTTTTTGAACTTCAGTGTCTGTCACAACGCCAAAATATAATGAAAACTTCTGTCCTACAGATGGTGTGTGTACGCCTCTGCATTCATATTTGCGTGCATGACTGTTTGTATCCCCACATATATGCATTTATGTTTGTGCATGAAAAAGAATATGTGTGTGTGTGTGTGTGTGTGTGTGTGTGTGTGTGTGTGTGTGTGTGTGTGTGTAAACCATCTACCACCATCTCCCCGAGGCTGTGTGTAGACCACGATTGGCCATATGGAACAGCATTATGGAGACACACTGGCACAGATGGACACATTCTGTACTGGCCATATTCTCAGTGATCTACCAGTAGCTGTCTAAAAAACAGCACTCATAAGCCAGAAGAGCCTGTAACCAGTGATAACTGCTTAGGCACCTGCTGAATGAAAATGAGGGAAATCATCAAATCTGTGTTATTAACTGATAATGATCGCGCCGATTCGAATATTCTGGACAAGTGTTTTCAAGCTGGTCCTGCACCAACCAACCAGTACCTGGTACTCCACTACAGTAGCTTAGTATGATTTACAATTTAAGAGACACTCTAATTATTCTTATGCTGGAACAACAATTCACCCAGAGTCTGAAACCAGCTATTTTAGTTCCCATCACCTTCCTTTCAAACCAGCTTTCTTCTGTCTGCCCTCCCCTTGTAAAGAAAAGGTCTGAACAGGAGGCTGGGAGGGGTTTCTGTCTTCACAGCCAGAGCTGTGTGCCTGTGATGACCTTATTACGGATATTAGCTCTAAATGATACAGTGTGCAGAGCCAAACGTGCATTGTCTGAAGCCAGCACTTTAGAGCCTGACCTTGTGGATCACATGGACTACTCGCCCATTTCCTGATCTCATTATTTGGAACTCTGGCTATGTTTAATATCATTAATCTTTAGACAAGTATACACAGTTGTGGTCAGAAGTTTATATGCACTCATCATCGGCTTGAATGGTCGATGGCCAATTAGGGTTTTTAATGATTTCTTTGAACTGTTCATTTTCCAGAGTGGAAGAGTTATACAGCATGCATTATTAATGATTTAAAAAACAAGAACTGAGTGCACAAATTAAGAATTTATTTTGGATTTTGTTTAATCCACATGGGACCAAAAGTACCCCACTAATATTTGGTTGCACCTTGACCAGATTCTTGGTAGGCATCAACACGTTCCTGGCATAATTCTGGATGGAAGTTTGACCACTCTTCTCGCCAGTGGCTGAAACAGAATTTATTTAACTAGGCGGGTTTCCCCAGCATGGACTTTTCAGTATAATCTACAGATCTTCAGTAGGGCCATTCCAGAAGCTTAATCCATTCCAAAACCAGTTTTTATCCAGGTTTGGGATCATTGTCCTGCTGAAACACACAGTCAGCATCTAGCTGTTGATTTGAAGTGAAGATGAGGAAATTGGACATAGTCCTCCTCCTTCATTATTCCATCCAGTTTGTGAATGTACCAGTACCACTGTGGCTGTACTGGATGATGCTACACCAGCATGTTTGGCACAGTCCACTAGTCACGATTACGTTGTCTATCAGAATTGTCGACGACAAATTTAATAGTCGACGCGTCGTTTAAAGCCTTGTAAGATCCTGAAAGACGCAGGAATAAGTAGTAGGATTTAAGAGTGTAATAACGGACTGAAACAGAAGATGGCGGTACTGCATGTACAAAGTTGCCAGCTGCTGTTAAACCCAGAAGAAGAAGAAGAAGCAACTCCGGTATCGTAGCTGTGTCCAAATTCAGGCCGCATCCTTTGGAGGCCGCATTTGAAGGCCGATTACGTTACAGCGACGTGACGAAGGCTTTCCAAATTCAAAGACTTCTGCAAATTCAGCCGACAAATGCGTCCTACTTTTCCCCAGATTTGAAGGATGGGTTGGGTGTATCCTTTGTGGCCCAGCCGATCCCAGAATCATAGCACGGCTCAGCTAATTCCAGTTTCCAACAATGGCGCCAGCTATATTACTCTTATTATTCTTTCTGGGTGACAAAATAAACCTTTAACATATTTTCAGGCGAGAATGTAGCTGTGTAAACTTCAAATATCTGCTCGGTTTATCAAGACATCACATTTTTGCAAAAGTGCGCTGACGTTTTCGGAGACGTCTGTTACCCACTAGCTCGATAGCTAGCCGGGGCCAAGGCTCACTAGAGCCGGCGAGAACTGCGGACTCCCGGCAAATCGTTTTCAAACTCCCCGCGGACTTTCGCTACTCAGGTTAAGCATGATATATAAGTCACTAAGATAACTTAAAACTGTTATTGTTTGGCTTTTTTTAGTGTTTTATTTGTTCCTGAGTAAATCGGTTTGGATGAGATTAAAGTTATAGTTTTTACACAGCTGAATAAACGTCAAGCAGACAGCTGATTATCAGAAGTGTGAGATGCTGGAGAATATACTTCAGTTTCCTGTTATATTTTAGATAGCAAGGAGGAGACGGCTGAGTTTATTAAACTCCACTGAGACAATCTGCAAATTTTATTAAAAGTTTAATAAACTCCGGGTCGGGGATGAGTTCCTGCCCCAAGTGGAGGAGTTTAAGTATGTCGGGGTATTGTTCGCGAGTGATAGGAGAAGGGAGCCGGAGATCGACAGACAGATCGTTCCGTTGTGGTGAAGAGAGAGCTGAGTGTAAAAGCGAAGCTCTCAATTTACCGGTCGATCTACATCTCTACCCTCACCTATGGCCACGAGCTGTGGGTTGTGACCGAAAGAACGAGATCGTGGATACAAGCGGCGGAAATGAGCTTCCTCCGAAGGGTGGCCGGCCTCTCCCTTAGAGATAGGGTGAGAAGTTCAGCCGTCCGTGAGGGGCTCAGAGTAGAGCCGTTGCTCCTCCACATTGAAAGGAGCCAGCTGAGGTGTTTAAGCTAGAGGAGGTGGCTGGCGAGAGGAAGGTCTGGGCTTCTCTGCTTAGGCTGTTGCCCCCGCGACCCGGCCGGATGGATAAACTATTATCTTGTCTTTATTTTTAGTTAGCAAATACCTTACACACTTCAAGCTGTAAGCTAATGATAGTTATACAAGAGCAGATGCTGCTGGTGCAATAAGCTGTACGTTTTACGTCCAATGGATGCATGATCTGACTAGTTGATTAATCGCAAAAATAATCGGTGACTAGTCGACTATCAAAGTACTCGTTTGTGGAAGGCCTAAAATGTATATGACCAAAAATGAGGAAAAACCACAACAGAGCCCCGCTCCTTTCTCTCCACAGCAGGCTACACACAAAGTTAAATTTAACCAGCATTTTTCTGCAGTTTTTGTGTTTTTAGATGAGATAAATTAACATCAGGGTCTTTATTCTTATATGCAGAAAGATCAAAAAGGGGAAAAAAAGCTGACTCCCAAAGAATCTCAATACAAAACAAAGGACTTTGGTATTTTCTATCCAGAACACCTTTTTTATAGACCTTGGTTTGCACATGGAGCTATGGTCTTGTTGAAGAAAATGTGTAATGATGTCAAAGCTGAAGCGCTGTGCATACAGCCTTAAAAAGTTGTCAATCTTTAAATCAATGCCAAGGTTTAGTTCACAGCACCTTCAGCCTCTGACGGCTCATTTATCCAGCTGTCTTTCCTTCATCCTCTCCTCCCCCAGCATCTTATCTCATTCAGTCGGATCTCCACATACAATGAATGTATGAGAGGCTTTTGAAGTAGGATTTGCTGGATGTGTGAGATGTGAGTGATTAGGCTACACACACATGTGTGTGCATCACATTTTTGCACACGCACACACACACGCACACACACGCGCGCACACACACACACACACACACACAGTGTTTTGGTGGTTGTTCTCTAAGGGATTTGTAGGTCAAAACTCTAAGAGGTAATCACTGGAAGCTGACAGCCCTGAACCGTGATCTGTGCCGTGCGCACGTATATTGATGCAGATACACACAGAAAAAACACACAAGAATTACAGAGTAGATCTAAACCTGCTTGTACACATTTTAGCCATCTCTATGGAAGCCCATTTCCGCCACTAAATAAAAACAAAAAAGCTAGTATCCATAACTCGAAATTTCGAGTTAATAAGTCAAAATTTCGAGAAAATAACTCGAAATTTCAAGTTACTTTTCTCAAAATTTCGAGTTACTTTTCTCAAAATTTCGAGTTACTTTTCTCAAAATTTCGAGTTAGCTCTGCCAATCAAAAATATACGTGAATGAGGTCGCTTTCTTGTTACCCGGAAGCATATGGCGCAGAGGAGCGCGCACTCAAAAACGGATCCCAACAAATTGGCACTTTCGCGAGTACGTTTGCTGATAGTAACACCATGTGATTCAGCTAATAACACAGATTTCATCATTTGTGAAGCCAGGCTGAAAACACTCAGCAATCTGTGCATTCACGACTGGATGTAATACTGGTAGCTTAGCTGTAGCATTTATAGCTGAGGGCTTCAGCTTCCGGGTAACGAGGAAATTCATTCCTGACGAATTACTGATTCGCTGCCAATCAGTAATCTACGTCATTCACGTAGATTACTGATTGGCAGCGCTAACTCGAAATTTCGAGTTACTTTTCTCAAAATTTTGAGTTAATAAATCGAAATTTCGTGAAAGTAACTCGAAATTTCGAGAAAATAACTCGAAATTTTGAGTTATGGATCCTTTTTTCTTTTTTTTTTTTTGTGGCGGAAACGGGCTTCCATACATCTCAAAGTGGAAAATGAGATGTAATGATTTATGTTAATGATGCTTTCTTCAAACATATACAAACTGACAGACTGCTCGTATTCTTTTATTTTGTACATTTCAAACACAAACGACTTTAACTTTGTTAAACTTGTTAAAAACCCCTTTGACGTGTTTTGCTGGAGGGTTGCTATATCGTACTATATAATGTAGGACTGATGGTGTGGTCCTTCATATGTCTGTCATTGCTTTCATCAGTTCCAGTCAACATTTCACATGAATGACATAAAGGTTATTTGACCCACCCTAAAGCAGAATGAAAGAGCGTCCCTATTGGTCCAGTTGTGACAATCAAACTATCACAAAATGTTTTACATGGATTGTTTTTGGTAATTTTTTCTGGGTGTCGTTGATGATGCTGAACAACAACAGCAAACAATCGAATGAATATCAAATCATCACATATTGTCAAAATAATCATCTCTGACAGCCGGCAGAGACAAAAACAATGATACGCTGATTAGCTGTAATTCTAACAATGTTGGTCATATATGTACATTATTTTTCTCTGGAGGATTTACTACTTTTGACTGATAGAAAGTAGTAAACACCACATCAATTTGTACCATCTTTTTTTAAGCTATTAAACTGTGATGTATGTGAAACTGGGAGTGTATTGCATGTAAAACAATATGGAGTTACATATAAATATGCTGCCTGTATCTAACAGGCCAGAGCGAAACTGATGATACTGATGACATGAGCTGAAGTGCTTCACAGTTATCGCTGTTAGACCATGAGCATTAACTCAAGTGCACCTGTTCATTGTTGCAAAACTGCGACCAGTTTGAAGACTAGTAAAAGACTTGCAGGAGTATTTGTATATATTAGTGCATTATTGTAAATCTGTAACATATTGTATTGTTTACACAGTTTAGTCTGTTACTGTTACTGTCTTGGAGCAACTGTAACCCACATCATTTTCTTAGGGAGTAATAAAGTATTCTGAGTCTGATTCTGAAGACAACGCCATCCCATTCAATGTTTTAACTCCTTTCAATAGTTTTTTGTTTTGCCAAACCACAGAGACGGACAAACAAGTAGTCAAGATAATCCTGGGTCAACTGCTCTTCAACCAATCGACAGGTTGGCTCAGCAGGAGTTTGATGGGACCAAAGTCTAATGTTACTCCTAATGTTATTAGTGTGAAACAAATATAAATACACAGCAAAAGGTAAACTGTCTAAGCATAGCATAATCCGGGCTCATGTAAAATCAGTAATGCAACCAACAAACTAAAATGCAATTTCTGATACAGTCACACTCAAAGCTTCACGTACCAAAGTCAGCTGACCATATATACGTGATATACCTGTGCTGGTTATTGAGCTGACAGTCACACTGCTGCAAAGTTTCTCTTTGTCCACTTTAGCATCGTGCACTTATGTTTTCTATACTGCACATAGAAAAATAACTTTACATGTTGACTCTTAATAAAACAACTGTGCAATACTGTCATGATCCTGGGTCCTTTTGACCCAGCGTTTTGTGATTTTGGCTCTGTTCTTCCTCTGGTTATTGTTTATTCGGTTCTGCCCATGTATTCCTGTGTTAAGTCCGCATTTCTTAGTCCGTGTCCTTGTATGTGTAAGTTCCTGTTTTATTGTGAAGGTCTCTGTCTTATGTCAGTGTGTTCTGTTTACGTTTCCCCTGCCTCGTCAGCTGTTATGTCTTCCAGGTGTGTTCCCCTCCTGTTTCTCATCCCCTGATTCCTGGCGTATGTATTTATAGTGTGTGTGCTACCTCGTCCTCGTTGCTGGTCCATCTGTGTTATTTGGTGTTTTCGTGTGTGTGAATCTCCTGCTGTCATCCTGTGAATTCTCCCTGCAAGTTGCTTTCTCTCGTGTTCAGGTTTGGTGTTTAGGTTTTAGTTTTTTCAGTGTAGTTTATGTCTAAGTTCAGTTTTTCGCCACACTCTCTCCTTTTGTTTGTTATCACTCGAGTTGTGTGTCAATAAAGCCCTCTCACTTCACTGTATATCCGCATCTTGGGTCCTTTGTTAAATTCACACGGCTTGCCCCGGCAACCCGTGACAAATACAGTGTTAATAAAAATCATTAACTCGATTGGTACCGCAACAGTGATTTTATGCAAAGTCCAGCTCTGTCTTCTCTTCCCATGCGGAGCTAATCCACGATAAGAAAAGAAAGATTGAAGTTTGAAGGTTTGTTTAAAGGTTTAAAGCTAGACTTCTTTGTATACACACGATAAAAACCCAGCTTCATCTGCTATCAATTTGCTGTCAAGGACATTTGCTAATAATCCAGCACTCAAGAGCAATTTATGCTAAACTTAACAAAGATATTTTGCTTCCTTTAAAATAGTTTTCCAGTGTTTCTCTCAACTCGACAAAGGTTTTAGAAAATTTCCTTGTTAAAAGCTTTAGACTCCCAACAAAGGCACCCCATGTAGAACCTCACCGTTTACAAGACCTTACTCGCAGTGGCCAAGTTCACAAAGCAGCGATTTGTTCATTTTTCCCATTGGATTGTGGTTCTATTGGATGCATCTGACAGTGTGAGATACAGCGTCGGGCACAATTTTAGCAGCAAGCACAGGTTGCAAATATGTGTGACCAGTCTCATAGCAACAGCATGCAAGATGACCAGATCTTCTCTGCAGCATCTGCTCAGTGCCGTCAGCCAAAAATAAAGATGTTCCATGTCATCATTCTTTATTTAAAAATATTCAACATTATCTCGTGCTTGGCAACAGAGCTGGGATTAACTACAAGAAGCTGGTCCAATAGGCTAGATCTTCAAGAAAGCAGAGGTGGGGGACTGTGCATTAGATGTTTTTGACTCTGAAATTAATACTTCAACGTACTTATCTGAACAAGGAATGTAAAACAACTAATGAGCACGAAAATTCAATTAATTTCAACTTGCAAAAGCCGAGAAAAAGTTGGCGTTAATACCTCTGACCTCTCATAAGCTTTGGATATGTTTCTCATGCTGATGACAGTTACTCCTTTATTTCCTTCTGCCGCTGCTCCATCATCCTGTCTTACCTCCACCTACTTGAGGTGAGTGACGAAAATTATGTGCCGCCTACTCAGGGAGCTGATGATGTGTGTGTCAGTGTGCACGTGTGTGCATGAATGCATGTGAGCGTGTGAGAGGTTAGGGTATTAAATGAGCCTGTTAACATCACTCAAACATTCAGGGACAGGTTCGCTCTTCATAAAGCTCTCACCACCCGGTATATTACTCTCTCAACGTATTTAAATCTTTCTGTGAACTGCTGTTAGCTCTGCAGATCTGTGTGTGTGTGTGTGTGTGTGTGTGTGTGTGTGTGTGTGTGTGTGTGTGTGTGTGTGTGTGTGTGTGTGTGTGAGATCACAACACCTCACACTGACTGCTTTTCCTTCTAAAAGGGCTGACGTGATAGGTGGTCCTTCCAACATCTCTGTGATTGAGGTGACGAGTGGAGCTCATAGAGAACACAGTGATTACATTAGTCCTCTAAACAGATCATATTGTCTGTGCATAAGACCACAAATCAAATCCATCTCAACACTGAAGGAAGTGTAGGGAGAGCTGGATAGTAGTGATCCATAACATGGATCCGATCACGTGATTAGGTAACTTTAACAAGCCCAGATTACATTTGAAAGGATCAAAGTATATAATAAGCTACATTATAGAGCAAAGGATTAATTTGATTTTATTTATGTTGCTTCTGTAAAATATGCCAATTCGTGACTATACAGTTATTGTACTACAGCACTGTTTTATATTTGATTTGACCAAATGTAAATAATAAAAGGAATTATTAATCTTTTTTAATTCAAAAGCAAACAATATTTATTATTAAAGTAGTCTAAAACCTGTCTAGGAGTATCCAATTTAGTCCAGCCCGGTGTGCAGGTACACCTTGAGCCTGACATCTCACAGGTAGATTAAAAACATTATCTTTAAACAGCCCCAAGGCGTGGATGGCTGCGAACTGAACCTTTTAAATTATTAGCTCAAGCAGCAAATTATGCTGTCTGCACTGTTGTGCTCTAACCACAGTGAACAAATTGAGACTGACAGGTACACTCCGTGTAAGAGATTTTTAAACTGTACTGTGCAAAAGACTTGTGTCACCCATTATTTCTTTATATTCTGCTGAGAAAATAGGGTAGCAATTTGTTGAGACTGGTAAAAGCGTACATGGAAATATAGAGCATAATCCAAAAACAGAGTTTGCACAATTATAAAAAGCCTGAGAGTTAATTTTTGTTCTTCACTGCAGCCTAGCTGCCTTTTGTTCAGTCCTCTATCAAGATGATCCCACAGCTGCTTCTCAGGAGTCAGAGTGGGTCAGACCTCCAGTCCAGACTCTGGGGAGGCCAATCCATGACTGATGTGTTCCATGGTGTGTTTTTCTATCGAGGCATGTTTTTGTTACATTGGTGGTGTTTGGGATCATTGACACAGCCTCCACCATGTTTCACAGATGGCTGCAGACTCCCTTCCGCTGAGACCATTTCTGATGAGGCTTCAGTGAATCAACTGAAGCAAGTGATGCAGATCCTCTCAGGTCCTGAGTCAGCTCTCGGTTTATTTCAGATACAGTTCATCTCAGTGTTTGTAAGGACACACTTCATGTCAAGTTTTAAACCAGGGCTGCCCAATCCCAGTCCTCAAGAGCTACTATCCTGCAGCTTTTAGATGCATCCCTACTCCAACACAGCTGAATCAAATGGTTTGATTACCTCTTCAGCATGCCATCATGTTTGGCAAAGGCCTGATAACAAGCCATTCATTTGATTCAGGTGTGTGGGAACAAGGATGCATCTAAAAGCTGCAGGACGGTAGCTCTCGAGGACCGGGATTGGGCACCCCTGTTTTAAACCAACAGGCATTTGGCGCACAAACGGCCATCAAACTGCGTTATCGTTGGTATTTTTGGTAGATTCGACTACAGAAATGGAAACAAACTTCTTTTTTTTTTTTGAGGAAGGCTTTTCGTAAGAAAGAGCCTAAAGGCACAAGTTAAAACTGGTTCTTTGCCAAGTTTGTTACATGTAGACACAACACTGGTTCATCCCTTCTTTTAGATGCCTTTATATGCTTCAGTGATATAAGCCAGTGTTACGTGGTCAGGTAAAAGGAGTGGACTGAAGATAAGTGAAAAAATTAAAGATTAAACCCACCAAACCTATTTATTCATTTAGTCTTAAAATTCAACATTTAAATGCTTCTAATAAAAATTCACTGGCATGTCTATTCCTTAATACGTTCAAGCCAAAGGAAAAACATTAACTATTAGACAAGCAGTTTGATTTAATAACTAAAGCGTATGGAAAATAGCATAAGATGCCCTGCATGTCCTTAAGTCAAAGCAGTAAGCAGAGGCGAGAGAAGGCAGAGTGCCGTCTTGAGATCAGACGATGCAGCTTTTCTTATTTATTCGGTCATTTAGCCAGTCCATCTCTCAGAAACCCACATTCAGGCACTTCATTAAGATAATTCATCATCACAATGAATCCATAATGAGGTAGACTTCATAACACACACAATTTGATGCCGTACCATGTGCCCGTCTATTGTAGGCGGGTCCCAGGTGTGGCTGTGTTTTGTTAATTAAGAGCCGAGGTCCATGAAGACTTCAGGCTTCATTGTTTATTCTCATAATAATTGAACCCTCTGCCTTGTTTCATTTCAATCGCTCTGTTAATGCTTTCACCATCACTTAAAATCAACCCTCCATACCCTGCCGATAAGATGCCCCCTGCTGTCACCTCATGCCCACCTCACACACGGTTACCATTAACCCCACATTTGTCTTTATTTCACTTTCTCCTCCACAGTTCTTTAATTACCAGCCTCCCTCTGCCTCCCTTTTATTCACTTCTAACAATTAACCCCTTTCTCCTCCTTCAGCCGTCTGCTTCTCATTCATATGCTCTTACAAATTGCACCTGTCTCACTGTCACTCTCCTAATCCCCTCTTTCTAGCTGTCTATTTCTCGTCCTCCTTCCCACTAGTCTCGCTCTATTTTTCCGTCTCTCTCAAATACCATTACTCAATTAACCCCCTTGGTTCCTGGCTAAGGGTCAACATATGTATCAGGCCTGGATCCAATCTGTGCCTCTGACAAATGAAGGGTCCACACACACATACATGCTAGCACACTAAGGTGTGACTTAAAAATGATTGGATTCATTAGAGGAAAGAAAGAGGTAAGGGGCGAAGGGAAGGGAGTGAGAGGAAAGGGAGGGGACCAAAGCTCCATAAATACTGCTAGAAAAATCAGGACAGGGTAAAGAATAATAAGCATTAGAGAAATAACAGAGATAAAATCTGTATCATCGAGACCACACCATATATTGACAGGTAGTGTTGGGCAGAGTAAGAGTGAAAGAGAAAAATGATGAGGACAAATTGTGGAGAGGCTGAAAAGCAGCACAAAGAGCTGGGAAAAAGTAGACATGTGAGAGGAAGCATGTAGGTTCATTATAAGGAAATCCAACTGTCCAACTCCTCTTTATCCTGTCATAATGAGCAACCTCTCAATGTAACAGAGAGATAATGATACATGAGCCAAGCCTGAGTGACCTTTAGCTGGGAAAATTTCCATTAATTGGGAAAAATTGAGGCCAGCAGTTTATTGTAATGTTTAAAGCTATTGTAGTAGACTCTGGAGTTTATTTTAATTACTTTGCAATTTATTTTCATCCTTTTATCTCGTTTTCCAACTGTTGTAAAGAGCAAATTTAAGCTAAAATCACTGCAAAGAAAGTGCAGAATCAACAGCACACACAAGTATTTGCACGAGTATTAACCTCTCAAGTACTGCAAACAGGGCCTGGCTTTAAATCACACAACACAGTCACATGGCTATTGTACTATTTTACCCATTGATTTGTAACTGCAACGGTTGTGTTTGAACTGGACGGCACCGTCGAGTAAAGTGTTTGATCCGGCCTCTCGTGTGCACACGTGTGCGTTTGTACACATTCACACACACACCCACAGACACAACGATAAGAATGCATACATTTAGCAGATGGCTGGTGGTTAAGAGAGTGTGAATGATAAAATCTGCCCACTATTCCGTTGACTTGTCCATTATTCCACTCCACTGCTTTTGAAAAGTGTGTGCGCGCGTGTGTGTGTATATACGCATTAGTATGTCTGCATGCGGAGCCTTCGGCGTGCATGTGTATCTGTGTCTCAGTGAAACGATCTAATCGCGTCACTCTTGTCGTAAATGAGCAATATTAAAATTAAACCATTAAATTAAAACATTAAAACAGCCATTTAATTTTTTGTCTGCTCTGCTTTTATTGTTTCTGCCCATCGTGTGTGACAGGCTGTAAGCAATCAAACTAATGAGGCATTACAGACCATTTCAAAACAAGTGATATTGTATTACCCATCTGTGCATTTGATCAAGTGAAGCAAGATGTGCTTGTGACATATGAAGCAGTGCAATGTCAAAGATTTTTTTAGTCATTAGTGCTCTTGATGTGTGTGTGTGTGTGTGTGTGTGTGTGTGTGTGTGTGTGTGTGTGTGTCTCATTCTAACAGATGCTTTGCTGAGACCACAGACAAAGTTTATAATAAAAACATGCTTCAGGCAGCACTGATCACATTTATTAACATTTGTTTAAATCAAAAGACGCCTGATCTACACTCCGATTATTGGCTACGATTTATTTCCTGGGTACATCTTTGGTATCACACAGTTCAAGACTTTTTGTTTTTAATGTGGATCCATGTTTTTCCCCATCTCAGCGTGGGCCTCTGACATCTGTCTGACTCACAGCTGATTAACACGCTTCAGTTCATGTTGTTGCCAACTTTGCAACTTTGTTACTAAAGAATCTGACTTTTCATACCTCTGTCCATTTTTTTTCATTTGTGTTTTTATATTTTTGGTCACCAGCGCAGGTACGTGTGGCTGCTCTCTCGCCGCGGGCACGCTCAGTGAGCAGCATCACCTGATTTTTGCACATGTGCAACACAGAAACTGCACGAAGAAGGGGAAAAATAAAGAAAGTTTCTTTCAGTCTGATTGATCATTCTAAAATGAATTTTTCTCATGCAGCCCTGGGGTTATATCCTCAGGACCCCTGAAAATGACTGCCTTTAATTAAACCGAAAGGCACCTGCCCTTCTCGAGTCATTTAGCCCCCACCAGCCCAAGCTTCTAATATTTTATGTTGATTACAACCAGAGCTCCCGAGCACAGAACACACTGTGTGGGCTGTTACCTGATGAAGACTGAAGCATGAGTGGTGGATATTATGTCTGGCCGGCTGATGGGAAGAAACGGCATTAAGCAGTCAGACTTTGAGACATACAGATGGGCTTCAAATGGTAGTTAATAAAGAAACTACACGTGCATCGGGCCAAAGTTTAATGCAGTTCCATCCAACTGTCAAAACTCATTAGAATTAGCAAATAGTGAGGAAGTGTCCGAGTCTGAGGAAGTGAAATATTGAGGATTCTTAGGTAACGTAATCGGCATATTGCAGTCCAACTAAAAAATAATTAGAAACAAAAATGACTAGACAAAAAAACCGAGTTATACACACAACATCCACTATGCACAGAAAAGAGCAATAAAAACGGAGCAAAATGCATCTGTAGCGGTGCAAAACAACACAATTTACCCAGAGACAAATGTTCCTTCATTCCTTTTTACAAATCTCAGTGTAATGAGACTGGTGACCTAAACTTGACCAGTCTTGGTCCTTCAGATTTACTCGACAGTAACGATCACTTTTTCTCTGAGCGTCTCAAAAGCATCAGAAACGAGAAGTTGTAACAGATTCTAAAACAAAAGTGTGGGACTCCTCCCCGAGGGAAGCAGCTGGGTCTCTGTGTGGCGCCGTGCTGGATGATTATTCTAACAAACTGGCGCAAAGGGCTGAAAGACTGGTGACAGACAGGTGGACGGGCTGGCCACTTCCTGTTATGCGTCTCCCGTGTTACATGCACGCCACGTTGTGATTTTGTTAGTAGCAGCATGTTTGAAGGATGTTGCTCAAGGCATTTGTGCTCATAGGTGATTGTAATTATAATCGTGCCGCTGCAGAACCAGAAGATCTGCGCTGTACTTCTTCTGTACGCTTCCATGAAAACATCTACCATCTCCAACTACAGCATCAACTCTCCATAACGTGATCATTTTTTATTCAGTCTGCAGTTTACGCAGTGCCCTTGTATAGTATATCAGAACATTAAAACTCTAATTGCTAAACTTAAGTTCTTGATACAAATGAGTCAATTAAGATCAAAATGTGCGTTTAGCGGCTACGAGACAGAAATTATAGCGCGAGGCTGCTGTACACACACACAAAAGTAATTTGGCCGAGCTAATGTATGTGCTGCATTATTTACAGATTGATTGCAGTCATCATTGATTGTGTGGACTCATAATAGCATTTACAGTGGGGCTGGAATATAATCGTTTAGACGTTCATCATTAGAAATCATTTAGTCTAACTTTCAAAAGGCAATTAGCTGTGGGGCTCCTTAATGCTGAGCGTGGTTCAAAAAGTTCACAAGCAGTTGTGTTTCTCCTCACATCAGGAAACTCCAGGTTATCTATCGCATCATACATCTGTGTGTCTCTGCAGCTTGCAGTGAGTAATGGGCCGAGCCATCTCTGAGGTAGACCAGCAGAAAGGATAAATAATTGTAGGCGATCTGGATAATCAGATGGACTCAGAGGTTTATGTTTAATAGCTGTTGTTATTATTTGTAATTTACATTTACAAAGATCTGTACGTAGAAAACCATTTCAGGTTTGACTTTCTTCTTCATTAACCCGTCACCAGCTTTCCCACTGCTGCACACGCCTCCCCCTCTTTTCCCTTTCCCCTCCTCCTTTTCCCCCTTCTCGTCAGCTTAGCTCTTTCATTTTGAGGAAGAAAACACAAGCCAGTTAGAATAAGGCAATTATGACCCTGCTGGAAAGGTTATTATGCATAATGCCCTGTAATCCTCCTCTACAGTTTTCATCAGAAACGACATGAACATTAAGACCTTGCAGTATATACGTGCTGACAGAAATGGCTTCCAGCCCCATTTTCTGAAATCACAGACAAAGCCACAGTTAAAGCATTGATTGGTAAAGATGATGTAGTTGCAATGTGATTATTCATAGCTGCTTGTGCTGCTGTGACAAGATAATGAAGACAATAGACACCAGACAGTCTGGCAGCATTTGCCTGGAATCGTGTCGTTAAGGTAGTTTTGTGAATTTCTCTTTGCGTGTCGTGTTGGTCGACGTGTCAACATTAATTAAACCGTGACCCCGATCAAAACAGACTTGAGAGGGATTAAAAAAATGTGCAGTGTGATATGACACAGTGAGAAGCGGTTATTTGTGTGGGCGGACGCTGACGCAGTCCAGACAGCCTTTTAATCCCATACACCGCAACAAAAACTTGATGCTTAAAACAAGCAGACAGACGTGCAACAAACCTCATTGTTCACATTGCACCTCTGTCTTCAGCTTAATGATCCCATTATTATTGTGTTAGGCACTAATTAATGATGATTTTTGTAACTATGCCAGCAGCAGGAAGTCTTGCAGGAATTGTTTCTCCACTAACTTTTAATTTGAATTTATTGAAGAATTAATTCCCCATTTCTGTGATTTATTTGTTCTGGTTTTAAGACCAGTTTTACTTTTTAGGATATTCAGCATCTGGGTTTCAAGGGTCACCTCTCTGTGCCCTTCTCTAAAAAGCCTCCATTTACAGCAGAGAGATATTGCTCATCAGATTTGGTCTGCGAGTGGCTGCTCTGTTATCTCGAGCCAGCAGGGCTGCCGGGCTTGACCCCAGGTCGTCTAATGAAAGCCTTTTCTACTCAACAAATGTGTTTCACATTGACATTTGCTTTGATTATAGATTGGTTAGATGTTCTTAACTAGTGAAAACACATTTCTAATATATCTGGTAAAGGTATCTGTACTGGTACCACACCTAGCATCTCACAAATGATCTTGGATATGTGGAATATCATTAGACCTACTGAACTGGATGAAGTGTTAAAGCTAAAGTGGACCTTTCTTCTATCACTTCCAGCCCATCCTAATCATATTTATAAACACATCTGTGAGGAAAGCCGAGTTCAAATATATTTCTCTGTCCAAGTCTGATGTCAGCTTTCGAAGGTTAAGTGAATGAACTAAAAGGCCAACTACACACACAAAAACAGTGCTTAAGCAACCTTTGCCCCCTCAGCCCCCCACATAAACTGGCTGCTGGTGAGAATAATATTGACCTTCCTCTAAAGAAAGCATTGCCGATTATTGCTTTCAGACGCTGCACAAATGTCATTTACTGGGCACCATTTTTATGTTTTTTTACAGCCTAATCATTTAAAGTCCTCAGGAAATAACACAGTTTATTCTGAAAAATTTAATTATCTTTCTAGCTATACTAAATCAGTATATATAAAATACAACAGAAAAGAGGTTTAGCATGATGAAGCCAAGTGAATCCTTAGCCTGTATCCGCTCCTCTCATTTCTATGTGCTAACATGAGATGGATACTTTTATATAACATGCCCTTCAAACAATGAATGCAACTTGTTTACAGGTCTAAGTCTTTGTCATCCAGCATGACGACACTGTAGCGCCAAACTGGAAAGCAAGCCTCCAGCTTTAACTGACTCCAGCTGGTCCACATCGTGGTACAACGTAGGGCTGGGCGATATGGCCTAAAATCCATATCGCGATATAATTTGAAGCATGTGCGGTAAATATATATATATCGCGATATATTCTTTTCTTCTGTATAACGTATTTTCCGCACTATAAGGCGCACTTAAAATCCTTTAATTTTCTCAAAAATCGAGTGTGCCTTATGTATGAATTCTGGTTGTGCTTACTGACCTCAAACCGATTTTGGAGTGCAGAAATCTGTTAAAGTGAAGCGCCTTGAGGCGACTTTTGTTGTGATTTGGCGCTATATAAATAAAATTGAATTGAATTGAATTGTTAAAAAATGTTTTGATGGATTGTCAGAGCATTATGGCTGCTTCAGGTCCCAAAGTCAAACGAACACTGAGAGTTAAAAACGGTCTAAATTCTTTCATCTTTAATAAGATGATCGGCGTTGCTGCTTTAGCAGGTGTAACAATTAAGTTTAACATCCAGGCATCCATGAAAACAGAATTTATTAAATTTAACGGAGTTAGAAGTTAACAGGAAGTTAGCTCGCTAGTTTCCACCTAAACATGACATACCATGTTCTGACTGAGAGATTTTTGAAACTAATTCAAACGTACAGGTCTGTTATCACTTCCAACATAAATGAAGACAGAAAACTAAACAGCAGTGACGTTTGTAGGGTTACTGAAGTTGGACTACCTGGTATATAATGTTGTGCTACGTGATCGCTAGCGACACAGCTATGTTAGCATAACATTAGCACAGTGAAGCTGGAGGATGAACGCCAACTTTTTTCCACTCGATAAAAGTTAACGTGACGGATTCTGGTGGTCAGGGACAAATGCAATCGCATAGCAGGATGCTACACGGGCCAAACTTCAGTCAGGAGAACAACTGAGATCATTCATCTACAATATGAGGTTAGTCATTAATATACTGCAACAACATGGGAACAAAGCCACAAATAAATAAATTTTGGAGGGGGTGGGAGAACTGTGTGTGCATTAGTGATCTGTGGGTGGAAAGGGGAGAAGGGGGGTGGTAAATAAAGTAAAAAAAAAATGATGGGGCCACAAGGAGCTGATATTAGGCAGAAGTGGCACTTTGCCTTTTGCCTTTGTGGCTCTTTGCTTAGGCTGCTGCCCCCGCGACCCGGCCCCGGACAAAGCGGATGAGGATGGATGGATGGATGGAACATGGGAACAGAGCAGCTGCGAGAGAATTCAACATTAATGAATCAATGTTACGGAAGTGGAGGAAGCGCAGTTTTTGGCTTTCCCCATATTTCAAAAGTGCTTCATCTCTTTGCTATGACTGTTGCCCGCCATAATTTGCAGATGATAATGGTTGTAGCCGCTGCGATGCTTTCGATCAAAACAGGCGCAGCTTGATGACATCATCAACATGCGCTATCGCGATAGAGCGGTATAGTCAAAATCTCTATCGTTGGCCAAATTTATATCATTTCTATCGTATATCGTTTATATTGCCCACCCCTAGTATAACGGTTCATCTAGAAGTGCTAAATACAGATTAATGCCAGGCTGTGTCCATATGTCTTTAGGTTGTGTGCATATTTGCTCTTCTTAGTCCTTCAAAAGGTTATACGAGTCATAAAATGTCCTTCCTGTCCACTATAGATGACTCAGATGTCATTTTCTTTATGCAGCCAGACATTCACCATTATATAGTGATCACTGGTGAGTTGTCTTGTGTGAGCATTGACAGGTGTATCCCGCAGTCCTTGAGAAGGGTGGAATGGCCATAAACCTCTTCTTTCCTTAGGACCTCAGATATCAAATATAACTCTCAGTCTGGCTGCTGGTTGATGAGGCTACGGCCTCATTGGTAAATTGCAGTACGCTGACACATATATCAGTCTACACTGACAGTCAACATATATTAACCGAGCGCCCTTCATATATGTGCATATGTTATGAACGCGAGCAGTCGATTTATCAGCTTGCAAAATTATACGACATGCTGTGTTATAACATCTGCAGATATTTAGAGTGCTAGTCGTCTATGTAATAAATATCCTCCTTTCTGTTTTGATAGGGTAAAAGGGTACACGCTCATGAGGGGGTTTGAATGGGGATCCATTACAAAAGACACAATAATAAGCATGACAGGATGTGTGTTTCAGGGTGTGGGGAGTGGTTTCTCTGATCTTAAATCTTATTTGTCAGGGAAGCTAAATGTAGAGTCTGTGTGCATTCACCACGTGTACGTGACATTAATGTCCCAGAACAAACATCAATATCATATGAGGCAACAGTGTTTCTCCCCCATCCATCCATTACCAGCTAACCTTTTAAACACACCCTAGGCCATGTAAGACTGTTTCTGCATACCTCCGAGATGGAAAAAATACATTAGGAATTACACTTCCAGCAACATAGAAAATGCTGATGGGAATCCATATTTTCTGCTTACTTTTCATTTCCTTTGGCACAAAGCTGTGAGTGTGCTTGAAAAACAACGTGCAGGGGAGGCATTAGGGTAATGGAGAAAAAAGGCTGGAGTGAGAGGGTGTTGGATGGGGGACTAAAGGTGCATTTACCAACAATGCACAACAGCCCACATCATTTATTTTATCTGGTATAGTATAATTTTCCTAAGAGGTGGATCCTGGGGGAGCGCCGTGTAAACGAGACTGTTCCCTATCAAGCTGTAGAATAATGAAAAAATACAACAGTAAAATATTTTCTATGTTAATGCAAAGATAACGTGTCATCTGTATCCAAACACAGCAGCAGCATTAACTTGTAGGCTGAGTTTCCTTTTCTAAATTAGACAGACTCTATATTCTTCCTACAATGTTTCGTATACGGTGTTTGTTTTGTCATAAAACTGTGATGGTTCACTACACCTAATTAAGCCAGGTGAATACCGTCAGGCGTTTTATTTCCAGATACCTGGATTGGGAGGAAAATAATGCTAAATGAATTACACTCAGTTGCAGCATGCTAGCAGACTGAGCCTTAAAAGCTGGACAGATGTGCCAACTTTAAATTTTAGTGTTTTTTTTAACTCAGCTTCTATTTTACATAAAAATCCTGTGAGACTAACAGGATCCAAAGTCCTCACAGAGAGAAACTTTTTTTCTTGAATGTGAGGTTCGAGTGACAGTCCCACAAGCCAAACAAGCTCAACTCCTTCAGTTCCCAGCTCCCTTCACCTCTTCTGTCCACTTCCTGGTTCAGAGATTTCTGTGGCCGCATGGTGGTTGGTGTCTAACGTGGCAGTAAAGTGTAGAACGCTTTCAAAGCTGAGCTGGATGTGGAAATTAAAGATCTCACAAACTGGGGCCTCCAAACATACACACGCCACAAGTTTGGGTACGCCAGGTCTGTCCAGCATCCAGGACGCTGGAGCCCACAGTAAAGGCACCTTCAAACACCCCACCCTGAGACTCCAAACAGGCAGGATCCATTTAACCATTTAACCGTCACTCAGCACGTGAGCACAAGCGACAGCCAGGACTTGTTCCCTAACCTACAGCTGCAGAGAAGGAACCTTTTCATCTGCTGGGAACACCCCAACATCTCACTGGGCCAAGCGCAGAGTGGTGCAGAGTCCAGGCTCTCTCTGCGAGACTGGTTTCAGGTCAAAGGCTGTGCGCTGAGGCGAGCCCGACCACATCTAGAGAGTTCCTCTTGACCACAAACACTCGCTCAGGCTCCTTTCTCACCACAGAGGTGACGCTCCATAATCCTACAGCCAGATTCATCAACCCCTGACGCCATCACTGCGGCGGAGGCGTTTGCGATCACGATACGGTGGCAATTTACGGAGGGAAACAGTATCTGAGTATATTTCAGCCACTTTTTTAAAACTGTACTCCTGACCTCTTTCTTCAGCGGACCTCAAATATCTTTTATTTTCTTTGTGGTTTTAAACCTAAAGCCAGGCAGTCTGAGTCTGCCTACAGTAAAACACTCATCTGGGATTAGGAGCCATTTATTCATCTCAGCTCAGTAATACTATGACAGCCTTGCTTCAGAATCCAATGAATATCTCACACTTTCATTTCATATGCAATCTCTGGTGCTCAGGAGTGTGTATCGCCGAGTATGATTCTGTACAGTTTATTTGTTTGTGTGTCTGTGTGTATGTGCCTTTTGGGGGCATTAGTGTTTTGCAATGTTTTCATCCCAGCTCTGAAATATATATATTTTCTAGAAATCGCGCAAATTAATACTTTACGTTTCGATGCGTTTCGCTGTCGTATTTGATGCCCTAAAATATGTCTTTGGCAGTTTGACTGCATTCGAAGTCTGTTACCTACAAGCGTCGCTATCCTATTTGAGCGAATATGAGAGAAGAGAGCATCGAGGGAAAAGCTGAATAAAAATACAGCAGTCGTCAGATGTATTGTGCATCTTTAGGGACCGCCGTCACCAAGACATTCATTTACTTTCAGTCATTAAAAGTCCAGCTCTGACACAGAAACCTGCTCGACTCGCTCCAACTTGCTATTCAAATGATTAAACACTTATCTAATCATTTCCCTTCCACTCACATTTTGATATCAAACATTAACTCAATGCTTCTCTCTAACTGCAGAATGAAAGACAACACTGAAACTGCTGTAACCCTGAGCTCTCTCAGGAAACAGAATTCAAAGATCTTAATGTTACAAGTCAACGCAAAAAGGCTAAACACGTGAAAGAAAAAAAATCTAAACAAAACAAAAAATGCCAAATAATTCAGTCTCGGGCGCTAAAGTCCAGACAAAATCAAAGACACACCATCACAACTGTTTCTAACGTAGAGGAACTAATCTTCGCAGAAACTCTACACTGTGACACCGGCACATTAAGCATCACAAACAAGCAGCCAAAAGCAGGACCAGTGCATGATGCTCTGCAAATCTCACCAAAACCATGGCAACAGGCTCTCAGAACAATAATCTTCTCGGTCAGTTGCTGCTTTCCGGACTCTTTTATTGCTCCTGTCATTGAGTCATGCGGCCGTGCGCTGCGGCTCTGTGTGTCATGTAACTGCACAGTTTTCACACAAGAGCTCATCACGACGTTTCACTCAGCGTGGAGGAACAATCCAGGCTTTATGAAATTCTAAAATGTCATGTGTGAATATCAATTCTTAGCAACAGACACAGTCACAAGTAGGGCTGGGCCATATTATACCGTTCACGGTAATACCGGTATAATGTTAGGCAACGATAGGAAAATGAAATATCGCGATAGAATGGGAGTAAAACGCGCATGCGCAGTGCCTTTGTTTTCATACGCACATGGCCGATTGTTGAGTGAAACAGATGAACCAGAATTGGTTTGTAAAAATGGTGCAACTTCAGTGATGTGGAACTGGTTTGGTGTTTGTCCGTCAGATACACAACAAAGCACATTTTTTTGCAGAACATGCAAGCGGCCGTTGTTATTGTCGTATTTGTCGGACTAAGATGCCCTTAAATCTGGGAGTAATCTGGGTCCTAAACTCCGTATTCTTCAGGTCAAACAACACTGCAGCATCACTTAGAGTTAAAAACTGTCTAAATTCTTTCATCTTTAATAAAACGATCAGCATTGCTGCTTTACCAGGTGTAACTATGAAGTTTAACTTCCAGGCATCCATGAAAACAAAAGTTATTACATTTAACGGAGTTAGAAGTTAGCAGGAAGCTAGCGGAAGTTAGCTCGCTAGTTTCGCTAGTTACCTAAGCATGATATTGCATGTTCTGACTGAGAGATTTCTGAAAAAAATCAAACGTACAGCTCTGCTATCACTTCCAACATAAATGAAGACAGGAAACTAAACAGCAGTGACGTTTGTAGGGTTACTGAAGTTGGGCTAGCTGGTATATAATGATGTGCTACGTGATCGCTAGCGACACAGCTATGTTAGCATAACATAAACAGTGAAGCTGGAGGACGAACACTAACACTTTTCCACTTATAAACGTTAACGTGAAGGTTCCTGATGGTTAGAGACAAATGCAATCGCATGGCAGGATGCTGTAAACGGACCAAACTTCAGTCAGGAGAACAACTGAGATAATCCATCCACAATACGAGGTTAGTCATTAATATACTGCAGCAACATGGGAATAGAGCAGCTGCCAGAGAATTCAACATTAATGAATCAATGGTACAGAAGTGGAGGAAGCAAGAAGAATGAGTTTAATAAAGTTTGATTTATCTGACTGCTTTGTTTCGCTTAATATGCCTTATAATCCCGTGCACCTTATGGTGCGAAAAATACGTACTGCACACTGCAGTTTAATGTTGCAAAGCACCTCTTTTTAACTTCAGTGGATATTATACATGGTTATGCTCAGGATATGTCAGCCCATTTCTACTGGAAATGCCTTTTGGTTAAACTTTCAGCAAGCAATTTGCATTTGCACTGTTACATTTTTATAAAGCTTTAATGTACATAAAAACCAGCTTCTTGTTTAAGTGAAAATAAATGGAAGGTTGTCTTTTTGCGCTAGTAATGTTGTGGAGTTGTATTTTGTCTCGCATCAATTATATCGTCGGTTATATCGTTATCGCAAATTTTCAAATATATATCGTGATAAATATTTTTGGCCATATCGCCCTGCTCTAGTCACAAGTAACATTTCTTCAGGTCAGTCTTGGGCCACTTCATGCACGTAACCATGCACCAAAGCTGTCGGCATGCACACTGACCAATCAAGCCAAAAACCTTTAGCTAGATTCTCAAAAACAAAACTATCCTTTTAAATGTAAAATAAGTGATTATTTTGACATGAACAGAGGCACAAAGGCCCGAGTCTTAACAAACAGCAGTTCTTCCCACAGATTCTTACAGCCTCGAGAGAAATTGCTAACTACAGCAACTTTGTTCTTAATTAGTTCAGTGAATTTCCAACAAATCCTGCAGTATTTATACATGCTTAAAGGCATACAGTATGATCCAAGGACAGGGAAACACACTGTATCTGTACAATTTCTAGCCAGCAGGTTCTTCAACTTTTTTAGCAGTGACCTAAATGAAAAATTCAGTTATCCATAGGACACAAGCTCATTAAAACATGTTGACACTGTTTTAATGTGCGGAGCCACCAAGAGAAGGGCTCCGGATTCATTTAAGGCTCCGAGCAATCATCAAACAGCCCTTACTCTAGGGGATGGGACTGATCACATTGTATAATGCCAGATCTTTTAAAAAAAGTATGAAAAACTTCAGTTTCCAAAGGGGTTAAATGACAAATGACATTCTTCAGGGGAAAAATAAGAATAAACAGGAATATATGGATTACGTTTGCCTCAAGTCTCCAAACGTGAATTACTAATGATGCTGCCTGACGCTGAAGGCGAGTTAAAACCTTTACCTCTGAGTTTTGCTTAAGAGGCATTATTGTATCAAGGGAGTGGCTTATATGCCACTGCAGCTCAATACTCTGCACACACATACAATGGCACACAATATACCAGACAAAGATCTCTACTTCAGCCTTTGTAACACTTTTGAGCAGACACACAGTATCATGTGCTCACTTCTCTGCGTAATCAGCATGAAACTGTTGTATCAACTGCAGTCAGCATTCTTTTACTTGCTTTTGCATTTGGCACACGCTCGCTCTCCGTGTGAGCTAGCATCAAACCAAAGAGCGAAGAGAAATACACGGGACTGTCATGCACTGTTGCACTGCGCAAACCAAAGTGTGTCCTATAGCTTTAGGGATACAGACGGTCGACCCAAAGGCAGGTTGGACAATGACACCTCTGTACATTTCCAAAAAACAAAATGCGGTGCAGACTTTCAGGTATAAAAGTATTAACTGTTTTGAAACTGCTCGTTTCAGAGGGTTAAAAGTGATTCGACAGCTTACTGATGCAGTTTTATGGTGAGGCCAGATTACCACAACTAAGGTGGATGATGATTTCAGAAGGCTTCCTTTATGAAAGAAAAAGCCTTTACCGACCTCTAACCAAGTCAAGAATACTCTCAATGAGGTGGCAGTCTGTATTCAAGAGGCACCTTCATGAATGGAAATAGAGACAGTTTAACACAAAGTGCAAACCACTGGTTACACACAACAAGAAGAAAGCCAGACTTTGGCAGAAAACATTTAAAACCAGCCTGTGCAATCCTGCAAAATCGTTTGTTATGGCCTGCCAGTGCAACTGTGCCACTAGTGTTATTAATGTTTGACTGCTGATAGACACAGCTGATCGCACAGCGCTTCACAGTGCAAATGGATGAGAGCCCAAAGCAAACGACACCCAAGAGTTTCTGAAGGCAGTGAAATGACACAAGACCACCTGATCTGGACCTGACCGAGCAGACTTTTTAGTTCCTGAAGGGAAAACTGAATTCACAGCAGCAACTGAAGGCGTGGAGAGAAGCTCAAGAGAAGAAGTATAGCATTACATTGGATTTTATTTTTAAATGCACAGTGGTGGTGTACAGAAGCAGATATACAAAAATTGTGGCAAATATTTATGAGCCAAAGTAAATACTGTGATTTTGTAACTGTGCACAGAACAATAGCTGCCTGGTGCGTGTCTGGGGTGGTCAGTTGCACATGCCAGTGTAATCTGCTGTGCTGGTCCGTCAGGAAACAGGCTATTCCAGTTAAAACTAACTAACACATATTGTTTTCAGAGTTATTAATTAAGAAGCAGGGTTTCTGGTTTTTGGTTAAAATCAAATAAAAAACTCAAACCAGTCAGCTGTTCCATAAAAACATACACCAATCTGTATAATCCCATAATCATACTTAAACAGAAACAATAGAATATATTCTGCAGAGGATGTACTTACCTTGTCTTTGTCTTCCACCAGATCACTGAGTATGTCGTCGGGGTCTAGAATCCCCCCGTCACAGTATTCAACATGGTGCGTCCGAATGAAGAAATCTCCTTCCTACAACAAAGGACACAAAAATCAGTGACTTGTGAACAGACTTATCACCACATGATCAATTTACCTACAATTGTTTTTTAACACCTGCACACATTTCTAACAGAACACTTGTTTTGTTTTGCCCCATCAGGAATGACATCAGTTATCACAGACAGAGTCTCAGTCGTGGTATTGTCGGACTGTTAACCACAACAGGCTGGAAAACTATCCAACATTTTCTGTCAGAATCCTAAAATAGTCACACTTCAGTCTGAAGGATACGGACTGCTGTTAAATTACACATCACAGAGCACAGAAATGATGTGGAGTTCATCAGTGTTGCATTCTTATGTTTCTTTAGGGATGTTTTTCTTTAGTTGTTTCAGGACGGCTGCCAAAATCTGATATTAAACCGCAGCTGAATTACTGAGATGTTACAGGTTGTGCCCTCTGTACTGCAGAAGTTAGGATGAATCTTCTCTCTTGTCAATCCAGAAGAGAGATCTTCCTCGTCCATCTTCAGAGGAAGGTCATATTGACGCCCACGCAGTCAAAACTAAAGATGGAGAAGCAGCGTTCAGTTTCCAAGGTCCAAAACCAAGTCTCGGAAAACTGAAGTCTTCTCTGTTCCCAATGCATTTGTATTAAATTTACTTTTTATTAAACCAACTTTATCTTTCTTGCACTATTACTGCACTGAAAATGTTCATCTTTTTTACATTTGTAAAAAATGTGTTTTTTGTTCTCTCTAAATCATAATTATGCATTTATTCCAAATTCATTTCTAAATTGCAATTTTTTTGATATTTTTATCATAATGCTTTTTATTTCTCACATATTTATCACTTCTGAAACTTCAAGATTCCAAATAATTGAGAGTTCTCACAGTAAATGTTTTAAATATTGGAAATGATCCCGGTTCGTCCACTGTGCATGAATGTGTGCATTTGGTGTTATATAAATAAAAGTGAACTGAATTCAAACACCAGTGGTGAATTTGTGTGTGTATGAATAGCACAGTAGGCAATAATACACAACACCTAGGGCTGCCACAAACGATTATTTTGATAGTCGACTAGTCACCGATTATTTTTGCGATTAGTCGACTAATCAGATCATCATCCATTGGACGTAAAACGTACAGCTTATTGCACCAGCAGCATCTGCTCTTATATAACTATCATTAGCTTACAGCTTTAAGTGTTTAAGGTCTGTGCTAACTAAAAATAAAGACAAGATGATAGTTTATTAAATTTTACTGAAATCTGCAGATTGTTTCGGTGAAGTTTAATAAACTCCTTGCTATCTAAAATATAACAGGACACCGGAGTAAATTCTCCAGCATCTCACACTTCTGATAATCAGCTGTCTGCTTGACGTTTATTCAGCTGTGTAAAAACTAACTTTAATCTCAGCCAAACCGATTTACCCAGGAAAAAATAAATAAATAAAAATAAATAAAAAATAAATAAATAAATAAATACTTAAAAAAGCCAAACAATAACATTTTTAAGTTATCTTAGTGACTTATATATCATGTTTAACCTGAGTAGCGAAAGACGGCGGTGGGTTTGAAAACGATTTGCCGGGAGTCCGGTGCTCTCACGGCTCTAGTGAGCCTAGCCCCCGGCTAGCTATCGAGCTAGTGGGTAACAGACGTCTCCGAAAACGTCGGAGCGCTTTTGAAAATATGCGGTGTCTTGATAAACTGAGCAGATATTTGAGGTTTACACAGCTACATTCTCGCCTGAAAATATGTTAAAGGTTTATTTTGTCACCCAGAAAGAATAATAAGAGTAATATTAAAACTAACTAACTGCCGCCATTGTTGTAAATTGAGCTGGGCTGCGCTATGAATTCTGGGACACAGCTTCTTCTTCTTCTTCGGGGTTTAACGGCAGCTGGCATCATGAACATGCAGTGCTGCCATCTTCTGTTTCAGTCCGTTATTACACTCTGAAATCCTACTCCTTATTCCTGCGGCTTTTGTGATCTTACAAAGCTTCAAACGACGCGTCGACTGTTAAATCAGTCGTCGACGATTTTGATAGTCGACGTAATCGTGACTAGTCGACTAATCGTGGCAGCCCTAATAACAACACAGATACATGAATGTAGCTTGTATTGGAAACACACGTTGGTCAAAAAGACTAGAAAGGCACTGTTGACCATCTGCTTCCTATAATAAAAATCCTCAGTTTTCCAAATTCAAACACAGAACAATGGAGAGAGGCTCTTTAATTTCACACAGCGGTCAATAAGTTTCACATTAACATAGTAATAAATTAAAATTATTCTAATTATTTGATGGACACCCACAAGAATCTACTGCACACCAACTCCTCATTTATAAAGCCCTCGCTCTCCGACTCCCCTTCTCCCTCAACTTTGCCCTCACCTTTGTTTCTTTGCTGCACACATCTCTCACGTCTTCCCCGAGGTGCCTTGTACAGATTACAGCTCTAGCTGGGCCCATTCTCTCTCCCTCCTCGCTCCCTTTCTCCGCCGTGTTGGGCCTGTGATTAATGACTTTGAAACTGTACTGGACAGCTGACTGCATAGAGCTGGTTGTTGAACAACATATTGAGACAACACACAAGCGTGCACACACATACTCAAGACAAATCACACGCAGCCTAAGGAAAGGTGCGACTCCAAACACTACAGGGTGGTGCTCCAGTAAATCACTCTTTCAGGGTCAGATGCTCGTAATGTTTTTCAAAAACTCGCATTAGAAAGATTTCAAGATCAGATTGTGTCCACGGGTATCACTGCAAGGGCAACATTTCCTTCTGTCAGTGTATCAGTCCAACTGATCCGACTGTGTAATCATTAAAAACGATATGTGTGCAAACGCGTACAATTACAAAACTCGCCATTTCAGTGGCTATTCAACAATCTTTGTTGCACAAGCCTCTGACACTGAGACCATTTATGCTCTTCTATTGTCTGTAACTCTTCCTCTCTTCCTTCCAGCTGGAATTTATAGTATGACTCCGCTGTAACAATGACTTGGCTGAGACCCAGTCCAGATGCATGAGATAGATTTTCAAATACTCCGTTTTATTTTCTTCTTTCCCCTTGAGCACTACCAATCAAGGCTTTGGAAAATGTTAACTTAAGGACACACACCGAGTGCGCGTGTTTGTGTAACTGCCTGCGCTTTAAATTTTGTTTATTAGTTCTAATGTCCAGCCCTCAATCGGTCACCGTCACACAAACAGCGGGACGCCACACAAGCAATCGTACCTCGGGAAACAGGCGTGATGAGTTCAGCTTGTATTCTACTTCCTCACATCAGAAAACTAAGCCGGGCCTGCTCTCAGTGTGTGGGCTGATCCACACCACCCAACTACAATTCACACAGAAGCCTTTAATTGTAACTAATCTATTAAAGCTCAACGAGTCATTCATCAAATTACAACAAACTAGCACAGGTGGATTTTGAAGCGCTTACAGCTGAAAACCCAAATCCATCGTCTTAAAGTTATCATCGATTAAGCCCTAAACAAACTCCAGCCTCCAAATGTTCCAACGCTCACTCACCGCTCTGGTAGCTAAACTTTGTTCTCAACCACCTGACCTGCCAAGTTAGCTCATATTAAATATAGCCCCACCAACGCCTACTAACTATTTTTACTACCAAGGCAGAAAAGGTTAGTCTGACAGCTTATTTTGCTCGTGTGTCTACTTGGATTCAGCAAATTGACATTTCGAAGGTTGATAACTTGATTTTCACTGAACACGGTCTTTAAATCTTTGAGCAAGGAAAGATCCTGTGCACAAATAGATTTACGGTGTAGTTTGTCTGTTTGCCAGCAGGATTACACAAACAGTACCAAGACAAATATCGTTAAACTTTGTGAAAAGGTGCAGGAAAGGCAGATCTTCTGCCACATTAACACTGAATATTAACGAATAATCATGTGACTAGAGTCAGATGATATTTAACCTGACAAGTAAAGACTTATTTGCAAATTAGAATTTATTATTTCAGAACATGTAAAGTACTGAGAAAGTACCACATCAGGTCGAAGATGAAATACACCCAACCATAAATCTGACATTAATCAGCTGATTCTAATTATATACACAAACTCATTCCAGTGGTTTCTGAAGAGACTGAAATGACTTGCGCAGTAAGTAATAGTAGTAGTAATAGGTAAAATTGTTTCCTGGTCACATGATGACACGCACCATGCCGTCTTTCTCCAAGTTACATTGTTACATATTCAGTGGATCAGAACCTTTTTAAATCCAACTGATTGTTCACGAAACTAATCGGCAGACTAATCACTACAAAAAGTGGGAAACACGTACACCCTGTAACCTGGAAACACAACGAGACACGCACAGTGAAAACAGCCTCGTTCCTTCGGCGACCTGCTGCTGCTATGAGGACATCAACGCCTGTTTGGGTTTCTCTGTTACAGTAGGCAATCCGTACGGCTGTACCGACGAGAGACGAAGATTCTGAGAGATAAGCCGTGAGCACACTCGTCTAATCTGATAAAGTGTCAGCACCAAATCCTGTCCCTCCAACTCTAGTGGTTTCTAAACCCGGAGAGACTCGCAGATATAAGTTTAAAGATAAGAGTTGTAAACACGCCGATCAAATCCAAAAATCAGGGGGATTAGCACTTAATGCAGTAATATTTGCAGGATATTTGATTCTCGTGACGTGATGTGGAAATGATTAATAGGTTGGAGTAAATTCCCTCCTGAGTGAAAACACTCTGTACCATCGCTCCCACTCTTATCTCTGAACAGTACGCCTTTTTAGTCTGCTGCTTAACAAACAAGTTTGGTATGCACGCTGCTCTCAAACTGAAGGTCGTGCAAATGAGTGGACCTCGATAAACCACAGAGGTGTGATTGAAGAGTCACGCAGTGCGACATCCACACCACAGCTTCAGCTGAATACTCGCCCACGTTTAGATCCTTATCCAGAACAGAGAGGTCTGAAATCATCAGACGTCAAGCAGGAAATGTATGTGTGTATTATATCATTTTATTATCGATAATTCTGTAAAGGCAGTGACTAATATCCTGAAATTAATTCTGAAAAAGCAAAACAATCTAAACTGAATCACCCCCCGACCTGCCTTGTGACCCTGCAACATCCCACACTTAAGATGGGCACAAGCTCACTTTTCAATCATCCAATTAAGCAAAGATACATTTATTGTCACGTTGTAACAAAAAATTCATGGTTTGCTTACACCGACTCGAACAGTTTGTTCAAACAAACCTTTCCGAGTCCGTTCTAAACAGTCAGGCTCAATAAACACATTCCTGTGGTTTGTCTACAGAGGAGGAGGCGCGTGTCTCCTCCCGGCCTCTCCCTCGCCCTCAGAAATAATTGCCTGTGCCGTGGCATGGGGCCAGAATGTTTGGACGATTTTATCAGCTTGTTTGGCCACGCCTCATCAGCATTCCTGTCCCGACTAATGAAACTACACTGTACACCCACACTGACGAGAACCCTTCCATACACATCCACCTGGAAATCCATATGCACAAGTGTATACACAGGTATAGTGTAAAAACACCACCTGCCCACAAACCTGACTGATTTCATTTTTAAAGCATAACATATGTATCATCTGGCTTCATCTATACCTTAGATTTCTTATCTTAGTCCAAATATGTGCAGTCACGTGGTTTTATTTATTGATGTTTTATACATTTGGACAAGCAAGTAACGGTTCATGTATTATTTTAGTTTCAGCGTGTCAGCCTGAAACTGGTTTTAAAAGCACAGGAGCGTTTGTTGCTCCTACACGTTTATTTGCAACCTATAAGTCGTTTTTATTTCTGACACACACCCGGTGCAGGTCCAGTTTTTGAAAATGATGTTTGCTTTTACATCCAACCGCTATGACACCAACAGCTGCAAAGTTTCCTGCAGATCCAGATCTCCTTTTTTGGAGACTCATGTCTGCTTTGAGTGCTCAGAGACGTCCGTATGCTGTTTGCAGCTAACAGTGAATTTGCTAGACCATCATGTACAAAGTGTCCCTTCAGTTAAAGTTGTTCAAGTAATTTGAAAATCCTTTTGAATGCTTTCCCAGACCCATATCCTTAGAACTTTTACTTTGTAGAACTAGTTTACCACATTACTGTATTACTGTATACAGTCAGCCAATAAAGTTGTTCTGTATATTAGAAGACTTTGTTCCCCTTCCTTGTCCTCCGTGCCCCCCTGGTAGTGAGCCAGGTTGTGCTAGAAACCTTTACATTGCTGACTCACAGCCATCTGCAGTCTTAACTTGGAAGACCTTAGAAAACCATTCAGATCTTGGCAGGACAGTACAGGCTTTAAAAGCAAAGAGAGAACACCAGGACCTCAGTGTTATAGGCTTAACCTTTTAACCTTTTTTTTTCTTTTTCCCCATTACTACACATGCTCGCTTTGGTTAGATTATTTATAATTCAACTGTTTACTTCATTTTACATGACGTGAAGATTCCAGCAACACTTAATAAAGCTGTTCCCTATTACTTTAAGTGAAGCTGGTGAAGTTGTGCCAGAAGAATTTGTTGCTATCAATCTACGATGAGCAGGGTATATAAAAGACAAAAAAACCCAGTGACAATCATGTTTTATTATCCACACACCGCACAGGGGTCCACAGATAAAAGGAACAGTTATTAATATTTTTGTTTGTTTTATTCTTTGTAAATTATACCAAGGTTCAAATAATACTGATTAAATTTCATTGTTCGCCGTTTGCTCACTTTGTTCAGAAAATAAAAAGAAAACTTCACTCGATATGAAAAGCCGGTCAGTGTTGTCCATTATATTTGTTTGGCCTCCAAAATGCGAGTGTCCCAACACCGTCTCTATTTTAGTAGGACAAGGACAGCCTGCTCTCGCCCATTATTGCCCTGGTATAATTAGCAGAAAGAGAAGCACGGCATCAGTGTTTGGACTAATGGTGAAAGGATTTAGAGGACTCAAAATGTTTCATTATGTTTCCCAATGTCACAGACATTATTTAAACCAATTCGCATAATTCGGCCATTGCAATGGAGATATTACAGAGGGTTTAGAGAGACAAAATAAAGCCGCCGTCTCCAGTAAAGTTTACCCTAAAGGTCATATCAGTGTTTTCTAGATAAAGTCCCATTCATGCATTCAGGCTGTTCAGTTAAAGAAAACTGGTCTCTCCTGAGCAGGATGTGCGTATTGGCATCAAACGTGGAACCTATGTTTCTAATAAACGAAACAATAAACGTACTTTTCCCATGGCGGGGATCTGCTTTTTATTTTGAAACTCTGACATGATTACAGAATGCTGAGTGTCATTTTTCTGGATTATACAGGCAACACCACCTGCATTTCACTTGTACTGGGACTCATAAACACACAGTCGCACACGTGTCTGTTTGGCCAAAGGCAATTAGGCTGATAACTTTCTGGCAACTCCCCACAAAAAACAACCTCCGCCTTCATCCCTCCCTCTTCTATCTTCAAATGCTTTTGTTCTGATTTCTTCAGATGGTTTATTAATCTCCTCACAGCCAACGCTCTACAAAAACCCTGCATATCACTATTTTTTTCACTTGATACAGTCATGCTCGGTGCTTCCCTTCCATAATTTGTGCTAGCCCTCTATGATCATCCATCAACAGTGATAGCTCTATATTATGCTGCAGCTGTCAGCAGGCTTGTTTGCTCTGATAAATAACTAAAGATCACAGCGCTCTCAGATCACTGATATATCGAGTGAAGTGGATAACAGTTAATCTAATGATATCTGCTCAATAAAAACTTACAGACTAATTGACTAATCTGTGCTTTTCTCTTAAAAGCTAAATGAGATACACTTTATCTACATGAGCGTCCTAAAGGCGTGCTACAGCTAACCAGTACTGCCAGGATCAGACACATCACACTGCGCTAAGCCTATGAAAAGTGCTTTAACTATAATAAATGGTTACTATTTGAATGGTAAAAATACTTACTAGGCATACACTGGCACTTTTAAAAAAAGACATAATCAAACCTCACTTGATTTTACAGAAGAGACTCCATCATGAGAATGGGTACGGTTCCCCCTCCTGATTCCTTTCTTTCTTTCTTTTTGCGTATTTGTCACACTTAAATGTTTCAGCTCAAACTATTTTTAATATTACACAAAGATAATCAGAGTAAATACAAAACACCTTTTTTTAAATGCTGATCTCACTTCCTAAGGGAATAAAGTTATCCAAACCTCCCTGTCCTGTGCGGGAAATAATTTCTCCCAAATCAACTGTGATTAACCACAGTTCAATTTCAGCAGCCATGCCCGATTACTGCCACAAATGACTTAAATAGATCTCAAAAATCAACACATCGTGACACAATCTAAAGAAACGCCTGATAAACTAAGTCAGCGTCATCGCTGTGATCAGTCCGAGGCTTCACAGGAGTGGCTGGCCTGCCAACATTATTCAAAGAGCGCATCAACGACTCACCCAGTAGGTCACAGAAGAACCAGAACAAGAACTGCAGGCCTCGCTTGCCTCAGTCAAGGTCAGAGTTCATGACTCAACAATAAGAAAGAGACTGGGAAAAACTGGAGAGTTCAAAGAGAAAACCAATGCTGACCAAAAAGAGCACCAAGGCTCGTCTCACATCTGCCAAAAAAAACATCTGGATGATCCACAAGACTTCTGGGAAAATATTCTGCGGACTGACGAGAACAAAAGATGAACTTTCTGGAAGGTTTGAATCCCATTACATACTGCATTTCATAAAAAGAACATCAGAGCAACAGTCAAAACATGGTGGTGGTGGTGGTGTGATGGTCAGGGGCTGTTCTGTAGTGGTTTCAATCAGACTCAGATATTTTGGCGTGACCTCAAACTGGTCATTCATGCTGGAAAACCCTCCAAAGTAGCAGAATTACAACAATTCTGTAAAGAACAGTGGACCAGAACTCCTCCAAAACAATGTGAAAGACTCATAAACACATAACTGTGTGTCCTCCTGCCAAGAGCGACACAACCAGTTATTAGGTTTAGGGGGGAAATTAGTTTTTCACACGGGGCAGGTGTGTTATTGTTTAAATACTCAGATTGTTGTTGTCTATTATTAAAATTTATTTGAAGCTCAGAAACATTTAGGTGCAAAAAAAACTCAGAAATCAGGAAGTGGGCAACAAGCAGCAAACAGATCAGGCCAGAAAGAAAGGGGGGAAACTATTCACTAAACACATGATAAACAATGTATCTACACTATAGGGATAAAAGAACCAGTTCACACTTCTTAATATAAGATGTCTGTTGTTTTCAGTCCCGTTGCCACAGGTGTGTAATATCAGTCAAAAGCAGGCTCATTTAAAGAGCTCAGCAGTTCCAAGTCTGTTACTGTAACAAGTCAGTCTGTGAGTTTTCACCCCTTCCAAATATTCAACCATCAGCTGTGTTCAAACGTCATCTGGCATTATCATCAGCACCAAGTCTGTGCACCAGGAGCTTCATGAGATGGTTCACGATGACCGAGCAGCTCCTGTAATTATAACGTACGGGTTCCACACAGTGTTTTTTATCTAATGCCCTTCATTCTGTGCTTTTCTTTACTCATTTCGTGAAACTATGCATTTACAGGAAAGGTGAGAAGTGAGTCTACAATCTTAGTTTCACTGGAGACAAAGGGGAGGGATGTCCCTCCTACACTTATCTGTGTACAAGCGCCTATATTGTTTTTTCACGTATAACTCCAAGATGAGTGATATTACACACTCTCTACTGAATATAAAATTTGTAAAATGGTTATGTTTTACAAATTACGGTTATGTTTTAAGAGGCAACCACAAGACCAATCGCAGCAACCCAGGCTTGATTCTGACCCAATGCCGTTTGCAGCGTCTCTTCCACCACTCTCCTTCTCTTCACTAAAAAAAAAACTAATAAAAGCCCCCAAAATAATAATAAAAACAGAATTTATGGCTTAGCATCAGTGTGGTGAACGAGTTCTAAATCCACATCCTAAAACGTGTTAACCAAGCTAAATTATGTACTTAGTGATGCGAGACCTGCCTTATCTCTAAAAAGAGCTTTAAAGGAATTAGAAAAAGTTAGAAAAAGACCTTTAATGTGTTAGTAAATAACAGCAGTTTCATATAAAAAGCAGCCATATCGAAGCCTTTTGTTTCTTCCATCCTCTCTGTGGGTTAAACTAACACGAGTTTTAATTCAGAGATAAATGTGAAACTAAAATGATCACAAACAGGAATTAAATCCTCTCAGAAGCTCACCTTAAGACTACATTTCATGAAGCCCAACTCTTTTTGAGATCGCTCAAATGCAGCGCTAATGTCTGTGCTGTGCATTAGCTCCTCTTAAGCACCACTGTGGGAACACCTAACAAAGCAGCTGATAAATAGTACTGCCAGTATCAGTTAGCTACAGTGCATGCAGAAACACAAGATAATAAAACGCTTTTAATCCAAGCAGCATACTCTCTAAGTAGAGTGAAGCAGATAGGGAGGAAGGGGAAAGAGACAGACAGAAAGCTAGCGGTCTCTGTGACATAAAAATATGATTTGCCTGGCACTGGGAGGGAGGATTAGGGACTGGACCACTGTACAACACACACATATATCCTAGATTTTTAATCCCGAAACACGCTAACAGCCAAAATTATACGGCTACAAGAGATTAGTGTTGCAGAAAAATGACTGAGTGACAACAAGAAAGTCAGAAAAACACAGAGAGAGAAAATACTTAGGAAGAAGAAAAGGAGACTACAAATTCACCATCCCCCAAGAAGCAGAACTGGAGTCTGATGTCAAAAGTTCTGAAAGGGGGGGGTTGAAAAATGAAGACAAGCAACAGGACAATTACTGTGAAAATGATTAAGAGGAAAAAGGGCTAAAACCATTTGAGAGCACAAAGTGCAGAGCGAAGGTGGAAAGAGGAGGAGAGACTGAGACTTGCTGACAAAGGTGTGGGAGACAGCGGGAAAAGGGAAAGAAAACAGAGGAAGAAGAGAAGAGCAGGCCAAAACACACAGAGCGAGCATGTTCTTAGCAAAGAATTTCATTGACACCAAACAAAGACTTTAAACACTAACAGACCAAAGCAGCAGAGCAGGGAGGCGCTCACATCGCAGCACACCTCAGATGTTCCTGCTCTAGCTTCATAGCACCGCGCTAGATCTATGCTGCAGCCTGCAGTCCACCTTCCCTGATATGTAACTGCAGCGAAGCAGACCTCAACTGCTGTGACAGGTCTGAGAAACACAGCATCCGTCCACAAGGATGATGCCTTTATAAAGCAAATAGCAGTTTTATTATTAAAACAAAGCTTCCTTTTAATAAGTCAGAGCTACTAAAAGGAGACTTGAGAGTCAGTTCTTCAGTGAACTGTTGTCTAAGATTTATTGACTCTAATTCCAGCATGATCGGCTCAATCAGACTCGTGATAGCAGAGCTAATGGAGACACAACAACACTCGCTGCAGCAGGGATTCAAGACAGTACCACACATCACGCTTAAGAGCAAACAAACTACAGTCAAAACAGTGTAAACTGACCTTTACTGTGAAAATGAAAATAGGCCCTTTCTTTGATTTATTCAAGGCATGTAGCCGCACCAATCTTTTTTTCAGACACATTTACTTCTAGAGGTAGTCATCATCATAGCTTCCATTTTCTGAGCTGAAGATGGTGACAGTTTCTCTATCCATACCCTTCTAGTTCTAGCTGGAATGGGGGTATCTTATAAAGAAGAGCTGCATGTGAGGGAGGACGTGTTCAATGAGGAAGAACAGTTTAAACAAAAGGGAGACGACGGCGCGAGCTACGTGCACAGCAATATACAAGGTGAACAGGAGATTTATTTGAGTAAAAGATAAGAATGATAAATATGATGAAGGGGGCAAAACACACAGGAGGGTTGTGTGGTGAGGGGTAATATACGGACAGGTGGAAGCGGATTAAAAAGGAAAAAAGGTCCAGGACGCAAGAAAAACAGGACGGCATCTCTAGCACTCTCTCATATAAACCCACACACACACCTTCGGCATCTCTCCCTCAATCGCAGCTGAGACGATCCATCCATATGACTGCTGTGCCTTTTGAATAATGGACCCAATATGAAGCAAGTCACTGAGAAGATTTGGCTGTGTGATGGGGGTCATGGGGTTCCTGCCCTGAGAGCAGCGCCGGGAATCAACAGCAGTCATAAAGGAATCACAAGACGGAGTCATTTGCATTTTACACTCACAACTAAATTGGAAATGACTCACGCCTGCTCCTGTCTGGACCATCACAATTCATATCAGATATGCTTTTAATTTTTTATGCAGCAATTATGGAAAACCGGACCTCCATGGCTTTGTCTAATTTCCCAAGACTTTTAGATGTGAAAATCATATGGTCCTTTCATGATATAAAAATGACTGAGCTCTCGATTATTCTTTCATGACTTCAGGGGGAAAACCTCAAATGTTATGAAAGTGCTGTTTCATAAAAACTTATCTGTCTCGGAGTTCATGAAAATCTTAACACATTATTACAGAACTACTTCTTACAATAAATAATGGAGCTAACTGACAGCTCAAGGGTGAGATGGACTCGGAGAGAGATAAGGCTGCATTTGTTCATTTTTCCCAAGCAGAGCGCTCGCTCTATGGGGTATCACTGACAAAAACATATTTTTCTGCAGCTGCGATTTTTGCCACAGTTACAGTATAAAGATGTGCTGCGTTTAATGTGTTGAATAAAAGAGTCACTTCTCGTGCCAAGACTGCTATCAGGCGTAATTGCAAAGACAGGTGCTTTGCAAACTTCTCTACAGTACCTGCTCCAGGAGTTTTCTGTATCTCTGCGTGGCTTGCTGGATGAGGTCCCTCACGGTCCATCCCTCCTTGCATGGCACCACCACACCTGTCTGCCCAAATGTTACTGTCACCTTCATGATGGCTGCTCTCCACCTTATCCCAGATCCGAGCCCTCTGGATGCAGATGATGAGCAATGTTCGTAACAATGCAGGAAGGCCTCCCGGAAAGACTTGACAAGAAGGCAAGGATGTCATCAAATACCAAAAATGTAAAAACACAGTACTGGCTGTAGGTGGCTTGAACACAGCTGCATCCAAATAAAAGTTAGATTTCTAAAACCCAAACTGCTTTCCAGAACTCTCCACGGGCATTAGAGTCATTTTGTGATCTCAGTACATCCAGCCGCCTTCACATGCAAAGGTAACCATGGCTGTCGCTCCTCTTCTCGTCTCCTCAAGCATAGCTAAGGATACCACTCAGCAGGTCTGAACACAGCTTCCTGAAGCTTTAAACTACTGCACTGTTTGCGTGATGGAGCTGAGCGGTGTGTCCTGTCATGCCTCACGGCGGCTTAACTGTAGTTAACTTGTAATAAAGTTAGCTGTGTATCAGCTAGCTGCACTAGCCCCGGCTATGATAACAAACCCGGGGTGGACGCTTTCAGTCTGTCACAGCTCTCCGATCTCCACACGCTTCCTCCACTATCACAGATGCCGTGTTTCTACGTGTTTTACCAGTCGGACAAAAGTTTATCCAAACTTTCACATAACAGCTAGCCGAAGCTGGCTCCTTCGCTAGCTAACGTTAGCAACCTTAGCTGAACTTTGGAGGGAGGGATGCAGTCGGTCGGGCATCATTCCACAAGTTTTCCCTCTCCCAACTTTCCTTTTTTCCAAGCCGTCACTTGCATCCACTACATCCCGGACAGGCACGATAAGAAGAAGGGAACGCAGTTTTGATATTCGGCGGTAAACTGGGCGTGTACTGGAGCAGGTAACGGAGCAGTAAAACTATGTTTTGGAAAAGTTTTGAGATTCCTTCACTGCCGACCGCTCCTGACCAGTTCCTGACCAGCTCCTCCACCGCTTCACGCTGTTCACTTTCTTAAAGGGGAAGTGCTCCAATTAATGCTGCAGCTGGGAGTAACGCAGTAATGCAGATTCTCGGTTCTAGCCTGCAGTGTTAGGATGTTCAACTTATATTAACGAGTTAACCAGACCAGATGTTAGGGCAGCAGGCTGCTGACCTGCAGGTTTCTGCTTTCTCTGATGCTGGCGTCACTCACATTACTGCTTTTTATATGAACCCAATAATGATAACAAGAGCACACGCCTCCTCTAAGGCAGCTCGCTCTCTGCAGTATTTACTTTTACTGGACAGATGTTTACTTTGATTACTCAAACATTATGTAGGAGCAGGTAATCGATAATAGTTATTGATTTGTAGTAACTGGACATGAAAAACTTGAGCTTATTATATGGTGTTATCCTACAGTTTATTTTTAACTAACTTCTCTTTCTCTTGACAATACTTTCTTTAAAGGTATAACACACCTTTGGAGTCAGCTGTGAAATGTAAAAGAAAGGTCAAATGTGATATTGAGAATCCTCATATACCACTATCATTTCCTGAATGTTGGCAGTATAAACAAACACATTAGACTTTTAGCATCGCTTTAAAGATAAAAGAGAATTTATGAAAGTTTGACCTTATTTGACCTTAAAGGAGAGGTCAGAGGTTCAAGGTAACGTGATACTTAGAATCCACATATATACTGTATTATTCCCTATATATTCCCTTCCGACCGGTGGCACTGACGTCACATCTTATGAAGACTCTAGAGCGGCTCTTCCTCAACTTCCTCCGACCACAGGTACAACATGCCCAGGACCCACTACAGTTTGCATACAAGGCGGGTGTCGGAGTGGAGGATGCCATCCTGTACCTCCTACACAGAGCCCACTCACACCTGGATGGGGGAAAAGGCACGGTCAGGATACTGTTTCTTGACTTTTCCAGTGCCTTTAATACCATCCGGCCCTGTATGCTTCAGGAAAAACTGAACAGGATGGAGGTGGACCCCTGCCTGGTGGCTTGGATCTCCGACTACCTCACCGACAGACCACAGTACGTCAGGCTGAAGGACATCACGTCTGACACTGTGGTCAGCAGCACAGGAGCACCACAGGGAACTGTGCTGTCCCCTCTTCTCTTCACCCTGTACACCTCTGACTTCTGCTACAACTCTGAATTATGCCACATTCAGAAGTTTGCAGATGACACGGCCATCATGGGGTGTATCTGGGATGATCAGGAAGAGGAGTACAGAAGTCTGGTGAGGAACTTTGTCGCATGGAGTCACACAAACCACCTGCAACTCAACACCTCAAAGACTAAGGAACTGGTTGTGGACTTCGGGAGGTCCAGAGAAGGTCCACTGCCGGTTCAGATAGAGGGGGAGGAGGTGGAGGTGGTCAACAAGTACAAGTACCTCGGGCTGTGGGTGGACAATAAACTGGACTGGTCATGCAACACAGAGCATGTATAAAAAAGCCCAAAGCCGACTGTACTTCCTCAGGAGGCTGAGGTCTTTTAACATCTGCAGGAAGCTCCTGAGGATGTTTTACCAGTCGGTGGTTGCTGGAGTACTTTTCTATGCTGTGGTGTGCTGGGGGAGCAGCACAGCAAAGAGGGACTCATCCAGGCTGGAGAAACTGATCAGGAGGGCTGGCTCTGTGGTCGGCATGAAGCTGGACACTCTGGTGACAGTGGCAGAGAAAAGGACACTAAAGAAACTGATGGACATTATGAACAATGCTGGGCATCCTCTGCACACGGCCATAAACAACCAGAAGAGTCTGTTCAGTGACAGGTTGCTTCTCCCCAAGACAAGAACTAACAGACTTAAAAACTCCTTTGTCCCACACGCCATCAGACTGTTTAACTCCTCTCTGGAGGGGAGAGGGAGGGGAGACAGGGGGACAAAGGAGGGGGGAAGAACTAAGCTGTAGTGCCTCTTCACCTCACTGTACAATACCTTGTGCAATACTTTTGTAAATAGTCAACAGTGCAATAGACTCAATACTTGAAATGTGCAATTCACTTGTATTTTTATTTTTTATTCCTATTTATTCTATTTATCCCCTTTGTATATTTTATTTATATTTGTCTCTGTATTTATATATGTGTGTGTGTGTGTGTGTGTGTGTGTGTGTATATATATATATATATATATATATATATATATATATATATAACAATTCTGTAACTGTAACTTCGGTCGTTGCTGTGCTTTTTGGAAGTCGAATTTCCCAGAGGAACCCACCCGAGGGATTAATAAAGTTCTATCTTATCTTATCTTATCTTATCTTATATGCCTATATGTTGTCAATACAAACAATAGCAGTAAGAAGTAAGTAAGTAAAATTCATTTATACAGAACTTTTTAAGACAAAGTGCTTTACAGGTAATATAAAAACATATCAGACAAAACAACATAATACACAAGAACTTTACCCAAATGCCCGTCTAAATATTTGAGTTTTCAACTGTTTTTTAAAAGAAGCCACAGAGTCCACGGTGCGTAGAGTGGTGAACTGTTTCACAGTATTGCTGCTAGGGTTTGGAAAGGGCGTCTGTGGAATAGCCAGAAGGCCACCATCAGTGGATCTAAGGATCCAGCTTGGAGAGCAAGGGTGAAGAAGCTCGATGATATGAGTGGGGGTCTCTCCTCATAAAGACATAAAAGTATGAGTGAGTGATTTTAAACTGATATCTGAAAAAGCATTGTTTTAAATAGCTCTATATACCATTATTATCACTTTGACCTTCAGTCTGCTGACTTTCAAGCATTCAGATCAATTCAATTTTATTTATACAGCGCCAAATCACAACATCAGTCGACTCAAGGCGCTTTATATTATAAGGTAGACCCTACAATAATACATACAGAGAAAAGCCCAACAATCACATGACCCCCTATGAGCAGCACTTTGGCGACAGTGGGAAGGAAAAACTCCTTTTTAACAGGAAGAAACCTCCGGCAGAACCAGGCTCAGGGAGGGGCGGGGCCATCTGCTGAGACCGGTTGGGGTGAGGTCAGAGGTCAGTTTTGACATTATGTAAATCTTTATACGTCACTTTATATGTGTTGATAAGAAACACCACACTTGTAAAAGTCATAGTTTCTAAGTACGTTGACCTTGGTGGACGTAAGTAAATTTTCATGGTTTGTTAATCTACAGCCCTACAAAGTTTTATCAGTATTCATTCATTTTGAGCTGTCACGTATGCAGATTATGACACACATAACCTCCTTGCCAGAGGTGATAAAGTTAACTAGACTGGATGTTTGAGTAGTAAGTAATAATCTAAAGATTTTTGGTTTGTCCTGCTGCAGATGCTAATCTGATCCGTTTTGCAGTGTTTTGGCTGAATCTGGGCAGAGAGTAGTCCTGCACACGTCAGAATTCATCCATCATTCTCATTCAAATGAACCATGGTTTCATCTGTCCAAAAACATTGTGCTTTTCAGAACACTTGAATCTTATCAGGCTCTTTTAGATGTTTCTGTTCTCGAGCGTAACCAGTGGTTTGTGGCTTGTTGTAATCCTTCTGTATTTACATTCATGAAGGCATATCTTGCTTGTAGACTTTGGCAACGATAAGTCGACCTCCTTGTGGCTGTTGACTTGGTTAGAGGTTGTGAACGTCAGAGACATTATTTAGGCTGGAGAGCGATAGAAAACAAAAGGCAGCAGGAAACTAACTAGACTACACTGGGAAAACTAAAACTAAACACTGGAACACATGACCCATGAAGCACAGACCACCCAAAAAATAAACAAGGGGGAAACTTACACAATAAATACACAGAGGTGTGACAAGGGAAGTGGAAACACATGGGGAACACAGCAGGAACAAATTAGGTGAGACGAGACAGGAGGAAGAAAACCTGAACACGGAGACGGGACTGTCAAAGTAAAACAGGAAACACAATGACACAGATTAAGACACGCAGCTTGACACAGGAGCCAGGAGGAAGAAATGCACCTGGATACTATACGGACTGAAGAGACAAAGAAGGGAAAAGGTAGAAACGGTTCAGGGAGATGAGACCGGGAGGGAGGGGGAGAGAGTGAGGACTGAAACACAAGGGGAGGAACGTGAACAGAAAAAGGGAGACAAATGCTGTCAAATGACCCAGAACCATGACAGTGAAAGACTTGTTCCCCCCTTAACCATAGAAATAAGTCTGTCGTTGTGGATTTTAGCTGTCATCTGTGGAATGTCAGCTGGACTCTTGGGGTTGCTGAGCTGACCAGTGCATTGAAACTTTTTTTAAAAAGTACCAGATTGTTGATTGGCCACCCCGAAAGTTGTTGCTATTCTCTGTAGAGTTTATTTTGTTTGTCTTTTTTCTTTCATTTCTTCATTTCCTACACAGCTCAAGCCAAGTTTTTCTTGAAACCCCACGAAACTATAAAAATGTGTCGTTGTCCAACAAATGATGAATCTAACTCTACAGCGTGGCTACCTGTCCAGGATGTGATAGCTGGGATTCACTCCAGTATGGATGGAAATAGATTGTTGGAAATGCTGCTGAAATCAATGCAGTGTTCAGACAGATGTTGTTGTTTGAACAGTGCTCAATATTTGGCAAGAAAAAAAACACCATAGGAAAAGACAATGCTTAAGGTTGTCCTACATAAAACAGAAATACACTTAACCTTCAAGAGTTATTAAGAAAATGTCAACAAATAGTTTTTGCTTTGTTTCTAACAGCCCTCCTTACTACCACCGTCACATATAACTTCTTACCAGGCTTCAGTTGTGTTATGTGAGAACTCGAGTTATTCTCTCGTGAGCAGAAGAGAATAACGTGAATCTTGGAGTAAATAGTCGTGGAGGGATTTGCCACTGCGACTCAGAAGTTGTTAGCTATTGAAGTCTTTTACTGATACAAGTATTGTCAAGTGCATTGATAAAATACTGCAATATGACAAGTATAACTACCTCCATTAAGCATATAATAAAATATGATACAGCCATACATGTTGCAGCAGAAGATGTAAATGAGAGAATCAGTGTAAATGCATCCTGGCCTATTGCTCTGCTGCCAAGCCTCGGACACTTGAAGGTGCATTAGAGTAGAGCCATCATTAACTCTGATGTGAAAATCTGCATCATCGCCTCCTCATTAGACCGCAGAGTTAATTAAACACAAAGCTTTACGTTGTATCTTTCATTTTAACTTCTTCAGCCTGCATTCAGTCTGGTGAGATGTTCAGTAATGTGTAACACAAGGATTTTGTCTGTTCCAAAGAAATATTACAAAGTTATATTCAATACAAAAATACAGTGAAATGACAATAAATATATTTTTCTTAAGATGAACATGGTTAGTGTCTGAATTATCATATAATAAAACCTGAAGTTATCATGCAATGAGAAAAATGAAGTATATGATATTAAGTACAGGAGGCTTTGACTTTCCATTTTACTATGGTTTGTTTCGGTTTGTGAAACCGAAACAAAGTCATGAACATCTTCTGGCACAAGTTCATCCTTATGATGTTGAAACCAATGAAAATACTGTATTTACAAAATATTTTGGCTTTTCACTGTTTGGCTCATCTTCAAAGAGGAAACCCCTCCCTGTGGGGAGGAGTTTGGCTTTGTAATTAGCAGTTCAAGTGTATGCTTGTGAACATCTGCAAATTGATTAGGGCTAGGCTTAGTTTCTGGGTCACTGAATTCCATTGCTACTAATGAAACCCAGGGGAGGAGGAGCATTGTGCATGCATGCATTTCTTTCTTCTTTCTTTCTGTTATGCAAGTTTGAAAGTTGGAAGTATATTTGCAGCTAATCTTTCTGCATAATTTCAAAATGTTTACATTAACTAAGTACTGTAGATCAAGGGTTATTGGCAAAAGCCTTTTAAAAAAGTCCCTTACCATGTTTATCTTTACAGTGCATTATACATGATTATAGAATTAATTCATAGCTGTAGACAAAAACATTTGATGGTCATTTTATGTTGATTTTAAATGACTGAGAGTTCCAAGTAATTCAAGTTAATTCTTTTCATTATGTGAACTGACTGACAGCACTAATTTAAACATAATTTGCAGTTTTTGCAGTTACGTATTTTTCATTTAGTTATCTGTTTAATTTTATTTTGCACTTTTTTCCAACACTTCCAATAGATCTACTTTAAAGCAGCAACCTCTTTATTATTATTTAACAAATAAATATGTTTGACATAAAGTGCCAAAAACCGCAGTTCCCTGAAAGACCACGTGGAGCTCCAAAACCCAAAAGTACATGCATTGTCTCTTCGTTTTGGATTTTCCTTCTTGTGACCCTTCATATGTTGAATCTGAAGGTGCAGGATGAGTCTCTACCCACATACTTAATACACGATTAGACAGAACAGCGATGTCCGTCTCGGCCGCTGTGGCACAGATGGCAGAAGCATGGGTCTGGGTGCAATTCCCCCCTCCAGGGGCAAGGGTACCTAGACCCGGTTTGTAGAGTACGCTTGGGGAGTGTGATTGTGTGTACAGCGTCTCTTTATGTCTGTCTCCACGTTGGTTGAGTGTGGAGTGAGTGCATATGAGAGCATGAGGGTGGGAATGGATGTTTGTGTCTGTGTGTGCCTGTATGTCTGTGTCTATATGTCAGGTTGGGTATCAGACGCCACCTCTCTGGGGACACCTCAGGCCCTCCAAGGTTTGGAGGCCTATCTCCACCCACCACCACTTCCCCTGCCGGTGGCGGACTCCCTCAGGTGTCGGTGTGTTGGTGGTTCTTTGTATCTGGGGGTGGGCGTCCGGGTACACACCGGCTCACTCCTTGGCGGCCGCTTGTCGGGGCCTGGGGCCTGGGGCTCGCTCGGGCCCCTTTGGAGGTGGGGTGTCCCCGGCCTCTCGGCCTGGGGCTCGGTCACTCAGGCACAGCTGGGGGCCGGCGGAGCTCACGGGCGCGTCACTGCAACTCCCCCTGACTTCTGCTCCGCGGCTGCTGGGCGAGCCCTCATCTGGGACTCTCCTCAGCTCTTACTGGAACAGTGGCGCGGCTGCCCCTCTGTTGGTCTTCCATGGTCTCTTGTGTTCTGGGGGCCTCTGGATGTCTGGAGTTTTGATCTCCTCCATACCCGCTTCACACCCTGGAGGACGGGGCTGTGGCCCCCCCCACACTCCCTAGCAGATCATTACATGGAGAAACCTTTGGAATGCAAGCATGTTGATCCACACAGGTATGCACACATGGGTATTCACAGACGCGGACTACAGCTTTCTTGGCTGCTGCCTCAAAGCACACTGTGCGCTGTCTATCTTGCGTGCTGCACAATATCGTTTATTATTTAGTAAATATTGATATCTATGACTAGCTAGTTTATTGTGATGGTGCTTTGTTTTCTCTATTATTATGTTGCTCTTTGTTGTTTGCTGTCTCCTCTGTTTGTTTTTTTTGTTTGTTTTTTTTTTTTTCTCCATACAGGTGACCCAGGAGTTCTTTTTTTTTTTTTTCTCTCTCTTCCCCCCCTTCTCACCGTCTCTTCTCCCCTTTGGTTTTCTTTCTTTCTCTCCCCCTCTTTCTCTCATTCATTACCCCTGTCCTATTTATTAAAAAAAAAAAAAAAAAAAAGACAAAGGATGAACTGAAGCTCTGCCATCACGTAATGTCGCATACTGCTGTTTCTGATGTCATTTAAGAAAAAAAAAAAAAAAAAAAAAAAGAAGCATGGCGGTCTCCACAAACCGACCCCGCTGCTAAGATCTGTTATAAAAACACTGAAACTGTATCCATGATATTATAATTTCCTATTTAAAGGTGATGAGAAAACAAAATATAAAATATCAAAAACTGTGGCTAATTCACAGCAAATATATAAGTGACTCATATCAAAACTAAAATCATGGTCAAATCTAAAAATAATATAAAATAGTCCCAAATAATAAATTCTACAACCACAATGCAAACTATACAAAAGGTCTGGCAAATTAAAATCATGTTCATGGATAACTGTGCATAACTGCTAAAGAGAAAGAGGAAACAAGAGAATACTGTTACACTTTTGTAAGACTAAAGTAACAGCATTGACAGATTTTGGCTTTAAGCATAGAAAATAGTGTTAAAAAGGCTGGTTTAGTTTAACATTTTTTAAAAAGTAGCCAATCAAGAACATATGATGATGATATCACATGCAAACTATAATTGACTATTTTAGTCAGTCCTTACCCTCGAACAGCTGCCAGACTACATCCCCACTTTACTTTTCTATTCATAGACACATGCATGCTTCTATTCAAACCTTTCTCATTTGATCCATATGGCTGTTCATGCCCCCTCCTCACCCCTTATGGTAAAATCCTAACCTCAGCAGTGTTCTGTGTCATGCCTCCTCCATTATGAACCGTTAGCAACCACAGTGAACATGCTAGGATGTGAATGCTCCCCTGCTGCTGGCCCAGGTGCATCCAGTCTCCGGCAAACAAATCAATGTGGTTGAACACGTTCTGTTTTAAGGAAAGAAGAAGAAGAAAATGAAAAGGCACAGTGGGGAAGAGTAGAGTATTAAAAGATGCCTGTGTAATGCTTGCAGCATGGAAAAACACGAGCACTCACAAACACACATACACAGGGTACAAATATCATGAATCATGAAAGCACATTATTGGATGGACATATAATTTGTTCTTATCCTAAAATAACCTTTATAATAACACTGAATATTAAGTGTTCACTCATATTCTTACTAAGCAGCTTGAGATCAAATGAACAGAAACCTTTCAGAGGAGAAGACAAGACAGCAGCACATGTGGCTGAAGACAGTGGGGTGACTTAAATAGAAATACTAATAAACACTAATTATTTATCCTGGCCAACCCTTAAACTTACTGCTGATGTAATAAACTCTTCTTGGCTTTGTACTTGCTTAAGGTTGCAAACAGTCTGAGATGCAAGTAATTATTATACACACATAACTATAAAGTGTTTAACAGATACATTTGCAGTCTTGTAAGTTGCGAGGTGAGGGCTCCTTGGATCAGACTTCCCACACATGCTTGATTGGATTGACATCTGGGGAATTTGGAAGCCAAGTCAACACCTCAAACAGGTTGTTGTGTTCCTCAAACTGCTCCTAAACAACTCCCATTCCTGAACTTCCCATAGTGTATCTTGGTGCCAGGTGCCCCCCAGGTAAACGATGCACACACACTAGATCCCTAACCCGACGTAATGTAAAAGAAAATGTGATTCATCAGACTAAGACACCTTCATCCATTGGTCCAGTTCTGATGCTCACGCATCCATTGTTGGTGCTTTCGGCGGTGGACGTGGTCAGCATGGCCACCCTGATTGCCCGACCTTCAGTCATCACGTGCATCAGTGATCTTGGCCACCCACGACCCTGTCGCTGGTTCTTTAAAGACCCGATTCCTAGAAGTGCCCTTCTTCTGATTGGCTGCCCCTCATCTGGCTTCGACAAACAGTGCTCATTCCCTTGCATGTTCCAGAACTGAATTACTGTATTATATGCCTTTGAACTTGTTAAAAAAGCAAAGTGACTGACTCCTTTTATATCTAGCCGTACTTTTCCCCCTCATATGTTCAGCACTATAGTTTTGTCTATAATTAAAGGCCACCCGGCAGAGTTAATGTTGAGTTGCTTGTACTCAGATGAGTACAGTGGATCCTTCATGTGTGATTGATGTGAGTAACTTTGATTGGACAATATGTGTTTGAAAAACTTGTGCCAGGACTATTGCAGCCCAGCACAGCGCACAGCAGTGGAAAAGGAACAAACCTTTGGGCGTCAACCCGGGTGACATATTTCCATCACTGCCAGCTGGAGCCGGAGCCAATAAATACCAGACCACTGTAAGGTCATTTGACCCAGAAAGAAAGGCTGATCACACCGTTTTCCACTGAAGATAAAAGCCAGATGTAAGTGGGTGTTACTAGGTGTCTTTTGCCCTTTGTAAAAATGTTCTAATCCAAACCATATCTGAAATATAATCTGACATCAAAAAGAGGAAACATCAAGTGCTTTATTAGGTGATATTCCTCAGTGTTGTTTTTGCACATTGTTGTTTGGCCTCAAGTGGCCAAAAACAATGCAGATTAAACATCAGATTATTAGAACAAGCTGGATAACACAGACAGTTTCAGCTGCAAAGCACCCGAAAGTTTTTCTATTGAAGGTCTTTTGCTTTACATTTGCATTTGCAGAGTACAGTAGGGAAGGGATGGATTTTGATTTGATGCATTTGTGAACAACAAGGCTATCATCTGCCCTAACAGCACCGCATGAATATTGTATTTGGCTGCGCTGTAGGTGTTATCAGAACTTATTCATGTAATTCCACCTACCACCGTTTCTGAGCACATAACCCACATAAAGTCTCGTTGGTCTTAAAATGCATATGGAAATAGGACACGTTGAATAATGGGCTGACAAAAGAATGAAGTTATTTGTAAACCGCACTTTTTGCATGATAACGAATGCATCTCGAACGATGCTATATCAAGATTGGTGTCTTCAATAATGCCGTCTTTTTAATGTTGAACATTTTTCTCTGCTTAGATTACTCTGCCTGCGCGCTCCTTATTGCATCCTAAATCTCCAGATCTTATCAATAAATTATCTTAACTGAATAAATGTCCCGACTTGGTACTCAGTGTGGCAATGAAAGATTTTTCTTACATCCTGCGGTCTGGTGCTGTGTGCGTGTTTTTGTGTGTTGTGGGCACATGCAGACAGATCGATACTAGGACCTGTCAGCGGGGTGATTTTGATCAGCTGCACTCTTTCCTCACCCCTAAAGCCCCGGCTCCCACACACACACATATCCTCACAAATGGTCAAATCCCATATCTCGCTGCACAGTGGAAAAAAATAGCGTGCTGTCAATAGACCCTTCCGCTACATGCTCTGACACGCAACCTCACACACATACGCACTGAAGTAACAGCAGCCCCATCGATCATTCGTTGTTCCAGCAGAGATCTTCACTGTGACATGCACCACCCTTCCCTTTATAAAACACTAAAAACAATTCCACTGGATAGATGGATTAACTGACTGATTAACTGATGGGTGGAAGTGTTAGGAAACCAAATACAGTGGAATTCTGTGCATAATTTATGCCAGAATAACCACTTAGCTGTCATAACAGGAATTAAAAAGGATTTTTTTTATCATTTAGAAAGAAAATATGTGTTTGTATGTAAGTTTGATTCAAAATTAAAAAGAAGGTGCAGAAGAGCTAACATGTGGTGTCTTCTCTGTGGCTTTTGGGAAGCAGACTGCTCTTTGGCTATGTGCGACCATCTGCTGTGCTGTCTGCTCTGTGATAAAAACCCTGACATCGGTGCTTTATGCACAGATTTGATGAGCTGTATCCAAATAAAGTCTCAATCTAGACAGGCACTGGAAGATTTAGAAGGTGCAAAATTTGCACAATCTTCTATTTTTTGCAGATGAGATTTCAGCACACGCAGTTTACAAAGCAGATATGGATGCACAAGAAACACAAAAAAGTTCAAAGAGAATTAGAAGTAACTCAAGTTTTTTATTTATGCTTTGACAGATTTGAGGATTCTGATGTATTTAATCAACAGCTCCTTTTGGTTTTGTGTTGTTCCCACTTTTATCCTTATAGGGTTTTAGTAATGGTCTTTGAAGATGCTTGTAATAATCTTTCGACTAGTTTAATTATGTTTCAGTCACAAAAATCTAGCAGCCAGTGGATGTCAGCACAGAGCCCTGTGATCAGCATGTTTTACTCGCTGTGTTTTACATGTTTCAGAAATGACTGAATTACAAATACCCACGAGCAGTACGTCCTGTGGATATTTAGTAATTGTGTTATATTCTATCTTTATTTTGAACATGTTAAAATAGTATTACAACAACAACAACAGAGAAACAAAGAAGGCAAATCAAAAGGAAAAAGAAACAGTAATAATTATAATTAACTTACATGTTCAAAAAGGAAGAAGCATGAGCTTATTTAATCCCACACCATTTTACATTATTCAGTAACTAATAGCACTAATAACACCTTTTCTTCCTGTTTATGCCCGTATCCATCATAAATTATTTCTTACAATTTGTTACATGTATTTGCTTTTATAACACCAGTAACACATCAAAAGATATTCAAATTTACGGATATATACACACACACACACACACACACACACACACACACACACTTGTATAAACATACATGTACACACACACACACACACACACACACACACACACACACACACACACACACACACTTGTATAAACATACATGTACACACACACACACATATACAGTAGTGTGCAAAGGTTTTAGGCAGGTGTGGAAAAAATGCTGCAAACAAAGAATCCTTTCAGAAATATAAATGATTGTTTATTGGCCCCAAATATATTCTGCAGCAGGACAACGAGCCCAAACACAGCCAAAGTCATTAAGAACTATCTTCAGTGTAAAGAACAAGAAGTCCTGGAAGTGATGGTCCGGTCCCCACAGAGCTCTGACATCATCGAGCGTGTCTGGGATTACATGAAGAGTCAGAAGGATGTGAGGAAGCCTACATATGGCTTATATATAAGTATCACATGTGGAGTTCCCCAAGGTTCCATCTTGGGACCCCTTCTGTTTAACATTTACATGCTCCCACTGGCACAGATTATAAAGAACAACAAAATAAACTACCACAGCTATGCAGATGACACACAAATATATATCACAATGTCACCAGGAGACCGAGGCCCTGTACAGGCTCTTGGTAAATGCATTGAGGAAATTAATGACTGGTTGTGCCACAATTTTCTCCAGCTAAACAAAAACAAAACTGAGGTAATAGTCTTTGGCGCCAAAGAAAAACGATTACAGGTCACCAGAGAACTTCAATCTATACATCTAAAAACCACAAACCAGGCGAGAAATGTGGGTGTAGTGATGGATGCAGACCTAAACTTAGAAAAACACATTAAGACAATAACAAAGTCAGCTTACTATCACCTCAAGGATAAAAGATCTGACGTCTCAACAGGACCTGGAAAAACTAGTCCATGCATTCATCTTTAGTAGGCTTGATTACTGTAACAGCATCTTTACAGGTCTACCTAAAAAATCAGTCAGACAACTACAGCTCATTCAGAACTCTGCTGCTCGAGTCCTCACTAAGACCAAAAAAGTGGACCACATCAGTCCAGCTCTGAGGTCTTTACACTGGCTGCCTGTCTGTCAGAGGATAGACTTTAAAGTTCTGATGCTGGCCTATAAAGCTCTGAATGGTTTAGGACCAAAATACATCAGTGACCTCCTGACCCAGTATGAACCATCCAGATTCCTCAGGTCATCTGGATCCGGTCTTTTATCAGTTCCCAGAGTCAGAACCAGACACGGAGAAGCTGCATTCAGCTTTTATGCTCCTTATATCTGGAACAAACTCCCAGAAAGCCTCAGATCAGCTGAAACACTCAGTTTATTTAAATCCAGGTTGAAGCCTCACCTGTTCTCAGCTGCATTTGAATAAAGCACCAAATCCACACTTTAAGCTTAAATTTCAAAACTTACATTTAACTACTGATTTTATCTGCTGTTTTTTTAATCAATTTTAAATCATGCTTTTTATTTGTTTTTGTTCTTTAATGTCTCTGTAAAGCACTTTGAATCACCTTGTTGTTGAATTGTGCTATACAAATAAACTTGCCGTACATAGATGTCAGGAACAACCTACCAGCTGAGTTCCTTCAACCACTGTGGTCACACCAAATACTGATGTGATTTAGATTTCTCTTTTGTTCATTCGCTGCATTTTGTTGACTGATGAAAATAAATGATTAACATATTCTTTGTTTACAGCATTTTTTCTCACCTAGCTAAAACTTTTGCTCAGTACTGTATGTAATCTGTAATACTTGGATCCCTGCATGTGTAAGATGATATTTTATGTATAAAAGACAGAAAATGTTGCAGCATGCAAAGATTATAATCCAAGCATCTTGAAACCTGAGTACACATCTTTTCTCTTTTCTATAGAAACACTATAATCAAAATCATGCGTTAATGTTGTGTTTGTTGTGTTTGATTTATAAATGTACAGAAGAATCATAAAAGGCTTGGATTCCTGCAGTCGCTCAATACCAAAAAGGTGGAAAAGAGTCATTCTTTTTGCTGTTTGCCAAAAAAAAGTGACAGAACTGAAAATAAATCAACGAATAAACCAAAATGAGAGAAATTCTGAATTTCACACCTCTCAGTTTGCTGTGCTAATTAGACAAGAAAGAAATAAAATATGACCAAGCACCTGTGAAGAAGCATGTGTTTACATGAACCGAACTCGAACACACCTTGAGTTTGCATCTCTCTTTTTTCTGCTTCACACCGACGCACACACACACACACCTCTGGGTAATAGCTCAATTAACACGCTGTCACGTCAGGAAACGCGAGCCAACTAAATCCACCTGTCTCCAAGGAGGATAACGAAGTGAGAGGAAGTAATTGATACTATATTCATGGAAAGCTACTTTAAAAACTAATTATGTGTGTATAACAAGCAGAGAATTATTCCGACAGCTCCTGAAACCTATTAGCTGTGGGGATGGGACCGTGTGTGTGTGACAGCGTGACAAAGACACACTCTCTATTTGCCACTGATGCCACAGAAAAATGCTAAAATACATCAAAGCCGACTTTAACTTCACTAAGAAGAAGGAATACTTACTTCACGTCTGTGTAATTTATCCCCAAAATGTGCTTGCACGCTGTGTGTGTTGATCAGTCACGTCAAAACATATACAGACTTACAACTGTGGAAGAAAGAAAAAACCCAAGAAGCAACCAAACCTGTTTTTGTTGTCAACAGCAGATAAGCTGCGTTCAGAGAAAACTGTTTAATGCAAAGAAACACAGGATATGCTCAACATCCCAAAGCTTCCTGCAACATGTGGCTTGTCCTGTGAGGTGGGCTGGTTGTTTATTTTTATTTTTGTTTGTCCCTCCAGATCAGACAGGATAAAAATATGTTGGTGTGTCATAAACAGCTGGGAATCATACAGCAAACATAACTCATGATTGTGCTTTGCTGTTCCCGATGGTTACAGGGTTGTGCGCTCCAAATTTGTCACCTAGGATTAAGCGTCAATGCCAAGCTCTGCTCTAACGTTATGAAGCATCTGATGGAGAACATCTGATGAAAACAACCTGTCACTGTAACTCCGCTCCCTGTTCAGAGTGCGTTGCAAAGGCAGACGTTTTTGTTGCCGTTTAATCGTTTATGTTACGGTGAATTCAACTCAAGTTTGAAGGGCTGTCATTCTGACGCAGTGGAGGAGATCAATGAAGAGCAAAGGGCAGGAGTTTTGAGGTGCACGAGGTGAGGAATCACTTTTTATTTATTTATCTTTTTATGAACACAAACAACAAGCCCGGATTCAGGAGACAGACTTTTACTTTTATCTCTACTTTTAAGATTAGGCTTCAAACTTTCCTTTTTGCTAAAGCATATAATTAGGGCTGGATCAGGTGACCCTGAATCCTCCCTTAGTTATGCTGCAATAGGTGGAGGCTGCTGGGGGATTCCCATGATGCACTGGGTGTTTCTTCTTCACTCACTATGGGGGTGTCCAGATTCATGGGCTACATCCTCCTGAGGACCTGTCCTTCGTGGCCTACGTGGGCTGGGTCGTTAGAAGTCTATGAATTTGGACAGCCTCCGTCACTGTGATGTAATTGGCCTACAAATGTGACCTCAGTAGGATGCAGCCCATGATTTTGGACACTCCCGTAGACTCCTCCAAATGCAGCCGACAAATGCGTCCTCCTTTTCCCCGAATTTGAAGGATGGGTCAGGTTTATCCTTCGTGGCCCACCATATTCCAGAATTCATAGCGCGGCCCAGCCAAACTCCAGTTTCCAACAATGGCGGCCGCTACTAAGTTTTAAAATTACTCTTACTAATCTTTCTCGGTCACAAAATAAACTTTTAACATATTTTCAGGCGAGAAAGTAGCTGTGTAAACTTCAAATATCTGCTGGGTTTATCAAGGTATTGCATATTTGCAAAAGTGCGCTGAAGTTTTCGGAGACGTCCGTTACCCACCAGCTCGATAGCTAGCCGGGAGCTCGAGGGTCACTAGAGCCGGCGAGAACGGCACAACTCCCCTGCACATCATTTTCAGATCACCGCAGTCTTTTGCTACTCAGGTTAAACGTGATATATAAGTCACTTAGACAACCTAAAAATGTTATTGTTGGGCTTTTTTCAGTGTTTTATTTGTTCGTGAGTAAATCGGTTTGGCTGAGATTAAAGTTATTAGATTAGATTTGATAAAATAAAATTTTGTTTGAGGGTTCCTCCCTGGTTTTCACCGTCCAATTTCACAGCCGCTCACTTCCGGCCTACCCGACCTTCTGAGGACCCGGCCCACGTGTTAATCGACCTCTCTAAACTAAATCATACTAGTTATTAATCTCTGTCTCTCGTCCACATCATGTCTTCCTTCTCTCACCCAATCCGGTCGCAGCAGATGGCCCCGCCCCTTCTTGAGCCTGGTCTGCCGGATGTTTCTTCCTGTTAAAAGGGAGTTTTTCCTTCCCCCTGTCGCCAAGTTCTTGCTCATAGGGGGTTGTCTGATTGTTGGGTTTTTCTGTGGGGTCTCTACCTTACAATATAAAACACCTTGGGGTGACTGTTGCTGTGATTAGATGCTGTAGAACTGAATTGAATGGAAGCCAGTCACCATATTGGCCAGTCAGCCTTTTCCTTCCCCATCTCAGCACACTCCTGTTTCCACACACACACACACACACACACACCTGTCATGTGCAAAGGAGAAAAACATGCATATCTGCAACAAGTAAATATCATTGCAGTCGCAGCGGTGGAATCAATTCTCTGTTGGTTTTGGTATTTTCATGGGATTTGTTGACAATGAGAAAAACTTAATATCACCAGCCCGGTGCTCTAAATCAATGCACTTCTCAGTGCAATCAGAATTTGAGGTGAGCCAATGAATAGGGCAATGGGATAGGAAGCAGTAACTCTGAATTGGATTCAGAGGAATTGCAGACCAAAAGACCAGTGGGTTCATGCCCTCTATCTCCTTTCTCACTCTTTTACAAAAAATATGACATTTTCAATGCATGAAGCAATTTAATCTCTCCCTCCTCTATGAAAACGCCTGTAAATGAGCGTCTGTGAAATTAAGGAGATCGCCCAGAGATTGGTCAGTCTGTCGATCTCTCTCCCTCGTTCTTTCTTTGGCTCTGTCCTGTCTCCATCTAATACAAAATATAAGATATTATCAATGCATGAAGCAATTTAATCTCTTTTCCTTTGCGCTCTCTCATATGAAAACGTCTCTAAATGAGTGTCTGTGAAATTAAGTGGGAGAATGGTCTGTTTTCTCTCAGGTCAGTCCCTCTCTCTCTTCCTCCTTCTCCTTCTCTCTCTGCTTCTGTGATCAATCCATTTGTCAGAGGTCAGACTTGTTCCCATCTGGGAGCAGCATTTTGCCTGCCAAACATTCCCTATTACCGTATGTAAATTCATTAATTGCAAACCCATAACCACATCATCCTTATTCTTTGACCTCTTATATCGAGCCCCCGCCCTTCCATTCCGATCCGCACACACACCCAAACACGTGCACCGTCAGACCCTCGGCCCTCATGCAAATAAGAAACAAATAAATAATTTAATATGCAAAAGTCTGGGTCAAATCCTCAGAGAGGAAAGAAAGCAAGAAAGAAAGAGAAATATTATGAAGGGTAAGAAAAAGATGGGGGCTTCACAGGGGCTTAAACAACAAGGCAATGAGAAAGAGAGATTATAGCAAACTGACTGACTGCCTGAATGAAATCAAGGTTTCTCAGAAAAGAGAATAAGATGCAGGGAAAAACATCCTTTTGTTATGTTAAACACACAATCTCAGTGGAAATGTCTTGGCCTGCTTTATTCATCTTAACACTGTCACTGCAAATAATAGCAGAGATTGACACAGACTCTTGCTTTGAATTAATCCCCAAGCAGTTCAAAGAATTTTACACAGAATGCAATGTGTTGATGCCCTTAAGCCGGAGAATAATATGTTTACCGGTGTGCACTTGTAGATATCCACCTACTGTAAGTGCGTAAACTCTTAAGCTGTCTTAGAAATGGCAGCAATTGCAAAGAAGCATTCATTGTATGCTTCCTGTGTGCAAACGGTACGCTCCTTTTCAAGTGTATACAATATGTGCATTCCTGAAGATCAATACAATAAAAGAGGCAAGTCACCGATTCTGTTCGAGGCTTCCTCGTGTCCCAGAAATTCAGTTTCTGTACAACTGCAAAAGCAAATATGTGTGTGCAGAAAAGAAACATTTGTTGATAATTATAAAGTATTTCACAAGCTACGAATACGATGATATGATACGTCACTGCAATGCTCTTTCTCTCCCAGCACATGGTTAATGATTTAATCAGCCCATTTTCATTCCCAGGGCATCAAACACCGCAGCTTGTGTCTCACACTATGTTAACAAGGTGACCTTTGGCGTCTGTGCCGTGGCGTCTCTGGTTTACAGCAATGCAGAGACAGTTCTCAGTCCCAGCTCGTCCCGTATGGTTTCTCGTCACTTTTAATCTGTATGTTTTGAATAAAAGTGAGAGAAAACTGAATTTGTGTGCAAATGAAAACACGGTGCAGCACTGTGGAGGGTGGAAAAGGTGCCTGTTTGCAAACAAACTCGTGACTTTATCACCAGCCTCTCAACCACCAAATCTGCATCTGTAAACTGGTCCATCGTCTCTCTCTCTCTGTATCATATTGGCATGGCTGGTGTGTCAGTTCACCAAACAATGGCATTGATATCAGGAACCGATCTGCAGATCTGCACTGCTGCATGAAGTTATTTTATTTATTATTTATTGGCTCAGTCCCTTTTGTAAGCACAGAGAAACACAATGCAGTTTGCTGGTGCACTTGGGTTTTACTGGTAATGATGAGCTAGTGAGCAAGAACCAGCAACACCTACAAAGTATATTCCTGTCTCGGACTCTAAACTGGACTCTGTCTAACAGCTTCACACGTGTTTGAGTTTGCTCTTAACCAGAAGTAAAAACTACTAAAACTTCACAACAGCCAACAGATTTTGGTTGTTGTCAACACCTCTGTGTTTTTTTTTTTAATGTGGATCATCTTAATTGACGAGCATATTTACAGAAAGAGAGGAAACAGTCAGACAAAAGGATGTCTTTCATGCCCCTAAAAGAACAGAGACGTCTGTGGCAGCATGCATGTGCAAAGTGACAGACAGCAGGTTATTTAACATCTTGGTTAATTAGAGTCAGATCAGTGACTGATCTGACTCTAATTAACCAACATCTCTGTGCTTTTAAAGTAAATTCAGATTACTCGTTTCAACTCTCCTCAAAGAAGGACACTGTTTTCTTCTATAAGTGTCTATGACGTACACTCAGTGGGCCAGAGAAGATTTTGTGTGTGTAAATTTGCTTGTTCTTCTGTCTGTGTGGAAGCAAAGGACGAGGACAACAAACAGGAATCAAACTGAAAGCTGTTTTTTCTTTCTTGATTTTGGAATTGATGAAGCAGACGTCCTCTGATGGACTGATGGCCTGCTCACGGGGTACCCCACATCCCACTCAGTGATGGCTGGGATAAGCACCACCATCCACGTGGGCCTCAGAGGATAAATGGTTAAGAAAAAGGATGGAGGGATGGATGGATACGATATTAAACGTGGTTTCCTTTTTGTGAAGTGACGAGATTTTTATTACAGTCATTTTCGATTTTCACATTCTGGAGATGTTGTTCAGCTTTAATGACAGTCTATTAAATGTTCTCTTTACTTTTTATTTATCTCAAACAAATGTTTTGAAAACAAAAAAGCAAACAGGGACAAAGAAAGATACGAGGCTAGTTTGTGTGCGTACAGAGAGGTGCCACAAAGAGGAAAGAGGCAGACGGAGATAGCATTTGAAGTGGGAACGGAAAAAAGTACATAGAAAAAATAATAAGGGAGACATCACAGCAGTCATAAACTGAATTTTTAACAGGTCATGGTTTGAACAGGTCACAGGGCCAAAGGAGGGAGCGAGAAGAGAAATTTTGAGAAAGAAGTTGACACGTGTGTGAAAAGGTGTGGATTTAAGTCTCCAGCGCAGAGAATGAAAAAGTCTTTTTCATTTGGCATTCATGTGTAATTGTTGCCTGAACAACACACACAAAAACACACAGACCAGCGCACACACACACACTGACCTTTAAAAGCTTTCCATGTTTTTGAAAACTTGTTCTTTTCCTCTCCTTTCCTTTCATTATAGCTGAGTTTTTTTCTTCAAACAGCACCTGAAAGTACAGTAATGAAAAAAAAAAGCATGCAAGAAAGACTGAAGTGGTCTCCACACTGATTGAGCACCGAGTAGAAGTACAGAAAGTTATGATATTTACTGAGGAAAATGTTCTCTTTATCTTTGGTAATTCTGCGCCCGTACCTGTTCTGCTCCGGCCTTGTGGCCTATGCTATACTTCACTGACAGGCGCTGCATTTTAAAGATGCCAGCATGAATGTTAATGCTGCTTTGGATCAATAGCATTTCTGGGAATCTGACCCTTTAACCTTCAAGAAGGACTAGAGCTACTGTGTTTTTTGTAAAGCAAATCAAATTGGCATTTTCCCTTCAACTTTTACCGCACACTGGTTCATAACCCGTAGATCTGCACATGTTTAGTTCAAGTTTGATATGTTTCAAAGCTGAACGGTTGTGCTCTCCCTTAGTCTCAGTCACATTTACGTTGTTATAGTGGTAGATTCAGCAGTATATACGGTGTGTATGTCCCATCAGAGCTCTCTTTTGGATCTGTATGCTTTCATAGAGAGGGAACAGCTCTGGCTTTGAGCACAACAGCACCACCTACCTGTGGTGCATGGGTTTGCAAGCTGCAGCTGATCAGAAGTAAAGGAAGGCTGATCTCAAAGAGAGGGGGACTAAGAGAGCTCCTTTGAAGTGAAGAGTTGCACCGAGGTCAAGTTAGAGATTATTCTGAAGTGCTAAAATTCTTCAGAAAAGGTCAAGGACAGAATTATCGACCTGTAAATGACCACACTAGCTCTACAAAAGGTTTCAAAAAAGATGTCTAATTGTCTTTTTGATAGTCAAGACAAATTAGATGAATTTTTATCCAGGGGTACAAAAAAAATATAGCATGCGAGTAGGGAGCATGTGGAAGAGAACCTGGAGAGGTGGAGGTATGCTCTGGAGAGAAGAGCATGAAAGTCGGGTGAAGAAAGACAGAATGCATGTGAGTGAATGAGAGGGAGACAGATGGTGAACGTGCAAGGAGTTGAGGTAGTGGAGGTAGCTGAGCTTAAATACCATCCAAACCAACAGAAAGAGCAGTGAAGAAGAGAGTGCAGGCAGGGTGGAGTGGGTGGAGATGAGTGTCAGGGGTGATTTGTGGCTGAAAGATATCAGCAAGAGTTAAAAGGAAGGTTCATAAGATGATAATGAGACCTGCTGTGACGTGTGGTTTGGAGACGGTGGCGCTGACAAGAAGGTTGAGCAGTTTAGAAGCGAGGCTGAGATGGTTTGGACGTGTGCAGAGGGGAGCGGATATACGGGACAAAGGATGACAAAGATGGAGCTGCAGGAGGAAAGGAGCAAGATCTCAGATGAGTTCATGGATGAAGGAGGACATGCAGAGGCTTGGCGTGACAGAGGAGGATGCTGGCATAGGAGGAGGTAATCAGCTGTGGTGCCCTCTAAAGGCAGCAGCTGCTGCTGGTAGCTTCATGCTTTCCCCTGCAGACTTGACAGCTGTCGGTATCTTGTCATCTGACTCAGTAAGAACCCAGAAAATCAAAGTTTCCTAAATTTCTAAACTAACTTTTAATGAATTACTTTACGCTTGTGTTCAGAAAAACTCAAATCCTATGTAAGTATGCTTTGTTTTGAAGGTTTAATGCCCAGTGTGACTCTTAGCTTAGTGTGTTTTACATGTATACATAAGCATGATCACATGACGGATGCATGTTTGTTACTACAGAGAAAAAAAGGAGCTTTTTGCTTTGAAATCTCCGTCACTCCCGCCCCGCCGCTCCCTCACTTTATAGCTTTTTACCTTTTATCTTCATGCTAAACTCTGTTTGCCCGGTTAATCTGAGTTCATTACTTTTTAAATATCATCCTTTCTGAGGTGGATTTCCTCTCTCTGTGTCATGCTTATATATAACAATCGGTTCATCCCTGCTAAAATAAATCTTTACTCTCGGTGCAAAGTGGGACATTAGGAAATAAATAAATAAGAGAAGCTGAGATAAGATAGAAACAGCATGTTCGTTAGCTTCCTTGAAAAGAAAACTGATAGCTCGCCTTAAACCTGATGGAGACCCGAGCTTTGAAGAAGAAAAAACGACTGTTATTCTTCTATCAGATCTTTGTCTTTGAAGAGGTTTGTTCCCATTTGTCTTTGGCGAGACCAGGCCTCACTGTGACCTTTAAACGGTTTTCATCTTCTTTTCCACCTCCTACTTCTTTTTTTCACCCGATCAGCATCTGTCGCACTCATCCATCCCTCTCTTCCTTCTCGTCGTATCCTGTCACTTTGAGCATGTCCTCTTTTAATAATAGCACCTCGTCCTTTGTTGCTTTCTTATCCCTCAAGTTTGAAATGTCTGCAATAAATTCTCCCAGTGAAAGCTACACCCTTCACTGCTGTGCACACACTCAGCAAAGCACTGTATGATGATTCAGTGCTGTTTTCACCCCATGAAGCCATGACAGTATTCCCCTTATGGTTTGCTTGCAAAATAAAGAACAAAAAAATATATTTGCATCTTCAGCAGTACAATGGATTGTAACTGAGGTGGTACCACCTAAGGTTCGGGGTACTTATCAACTTCTATTTTTCATTCACAGGGTTGGAAATTGAGAACAAGGCAGGTGCTATGTGATGTTAACACTGTGGAGCTTTTCCACATTAATACTTTACATGAAGCATATTAGAAACAATAAAACATTAAAATATAAGATATAAATATTGCATGGGATAAGTCTCCTATTAAAGATGCTTAAAAATCTGAAGAAATGGTGCAAATATGCAGCTTTTACTGCTTTGCAGTCTATATGTACTTTTTTGGCCTTTGGAAAAACACACAGTTCCTTTAGGATCCAGTATTTAGCCTTGGGGGGTGCGTTTATGTCGATTGTCCCTGTCGGGGCAGAAATACGTGCGCAGAGAGGCTATAATGTACATGTGGATGCTTTACTGCGTACAAAAATTGAGAAGTGCAATGTTGTAAGTATGTCAAGCAGTATTGGAAGTGCCTATTTTGTTCTCCTGTGATTCGTATTTAAAAAGGATCGGCTGCAACTGTTGCTGTGTGACCATTAGAGAACAAAGGGACTCCTACCATGCTCAGTTTATGGTTTGTTACCATGGCGATGCAATGACATCTACCATACATGTGGCTGAGGTGCTAACAGGGAACAGACCTGCACAAAGTCAGTGTCTGTGTGTGTGCGTGCAGTAAAACACAGTAGGCAGCAATGTTAGCATAATGGAAAGGATGACATTTATCCCACAAATTGCCTTGAAGTCAGCAAAATAAAATCCAGTCTTGGCAAGATGGCTGTCTGGTGAAAAAAAAGGATCCCGGGGAAGGAGAGGAAGCACGCCCAGTGCTGCAAAGAGAAGAGCAAGTCATTAGAAAAACAACTGAAACCAACATAATGTAATATAATTTGATCCTGGGCAATCACAGACTATAACACAATAAAAAAAGAAGAAATATTTTTGTTTTGGTCTTGTTGGCTTTGTTTTGTATCCACCCTCCTTTAAAGGGAGAGCTGCTAACATATGCTGTGTGTTATAGATGCAGACAGCAGAGGCCCAGCTCAGTGACACCCACCCCTGGCTGCATTTGTCCAGGTATGACCCAAAATTTACACCTTGTTTGAACCACCAGTGCATTTCTTTTTTTTTTTTTTTTTTTGTGTGTCCTGTTTGGATCTTTAGCATCAGAATTGTTGTCTTAAGGCCAAGAAAGATGCCAAGCGGATTTATTTTACCAAGTGGATCATCATGGCCTTGCCATATTGGTCCATTTGATTGACCTTTATTATAATTATGAATTTATTTTATTTTCAGTTGCTACAAACGGGACAGACATGACTGGGGGATAGGACAGGAGGAAAGAATGAAAGAACGAGAGGGAGAGAAAGAAAACCAAAGGGGAGAAGAGACGGTGAGAAGGGGGGAAGAAAGAAAGAAAAACAAACAAAAAAAACAAAACACCTGAATGAATGAATATTCTTTATTGTCATTGTCACAGGTACAATGAAATTGAAAGATGTCTCTGGTTAGTGCAACATCACAAAAGATAAATACTTAAAAACTATAATTAAATACTTAAAAACTATAATGATAGGATATAAAAGATAGAAATACATATAAAATACAGTATTCTCATACCGTAGATACACCCAAGCAATCCAGGCCTAAGGCCCCATACAGACACTCAACATACGACCTAGTTGATATATCACTCAATCAATTTGTTAGCGCATCCAACAAAACATGTCTGAAAGCATTCCAACATCAAGGGCACAAATGACAACAGGGGCAATGAAAGTCATCTACTTTTAGTAGCATTGAGACATGATATTGCAATTGGGTAGAAACTGTGTTTGAATCTGTTAGTCCTTGTGTATGTTGTTCTATACCGTTTACCTGAAGGCAGCAGTTCGAACATGGAGTGTCCAGGGTGTGAGGTGTCCTTTATGATGTTATGGGCTCTTTTGAGGCAGCGGGAACTGTGTAGGTCTTTCAGTTTGAGGAGAGGGCAGCCGATTGTCCTTTGGGCAGCGTTGATTACTCCCTGGAGTGCTTTCCTCTGAGCCACTGTGCAGCTAGCGTACCATATGCCTATGCAGTACGTTAGTATGCTTTCGATGGAGGCTCTGTAGAAAGACACCAGCAGTCTCTGTGTGATGTTGTTCTTCCTAAGCACTCTCAGAAAGTACAGTCTCTGTTGTGTCTTTTTCAGTAGCTCAGAGGTATTCACACTCCAGGATAGGTTTCCCTCTATGCTGACTCCCAAGAAGCGGAAGTCTGCCACCCTCTCCACACAGTCGTCGCTGATGATTAGTGGTTGGATTTCTGTCTTGTGTCTTCTGTAGTCAATTATGAGTTCTTTGGTCTTTTTCGTGTTTAGGAGAAGGTTGTTATCCTTGCACCATGAAGACAGCCGCTCCACCTCATCTCTGTAGGCAGACTCATCTCCCCCAGATATGAGCCCCACCACAGTAGTGTCATCTGCGAACTTTACAATGGCGTTGCTCTGGTGGGCGGGGGTGCAGTCGTGTGTATAAAGCGAGTAGAGCAGTGGACTAAGCACGCAGCCCTGTGGCGACCCAGTGCTTAGATTTAGGGCTGGAGATGTGTAACATCCCACCTGGGTCACCTGTATGGAGAAAAAAAACAGAAGAGAAAGCAAACAACAAAGAGCAACATAATAAAAAAAACGGCACCATCACAATAAACTAGCTAGCAGTAGATATCAGTAGATACTAAATAATAAACGATATTGTGCAGCACGCAAGATAGACAGCGCACAATGTGCTTTGAGGCAGCAGCCAAGAAAGCTGTAGTCCGCGTCTGTGAACACCCGTGTGTACACCTGTGTGCATACCTGTGTGGATCAGCATGCTTGCATTCCAAAGGTTTCTCCATGTAACGATCTGCTAGGGAGTGTGGGGGGGCCACAGCCCCGTCCTCCAGGGCGTGAAGCAGGTATGGAGGAGGTCAAAACTCCAGACATCCAGAGGCCCCCAGAACACAAGAGACCATGGAAGACCAACAGAGGGGCAGCTGCGCCACTGTTCCAGTAAGAGCTGAGGAGAGTCCCAGATGAGGGCTCACTCAGCAGCCGCGGAGCAGAAGCCAGGGGGAGTTGCAGTGACGCGCCCGTGAGCTCCGCCGGCAGCCAGCCGTGCCCGAGTGACCGAGCCCCAGGCCGAGAGGCCGGGGGCACCCCACCTCCGAAGTGGCCCGAGCGAGCCCCAGGCTCCAGGCCCCGATAAGCGGCCGCCAAGGAGTGAGCCGGTGTGTACCTGGACGCCCACCCCCAGACACAAAGAACCACCAACGCACCGACACCTGAGGGGGTCCGCCACTGGCAGGGGAAGTGGTGGTAGGTGGAGATAGGCCTCCAAACCTTGGAGGGCCTGAGATGTCCCCAGAGAGGTGGCGTCTGATACCCAACCTGACATACAGACACAGACATACAGGCACACACAGACACAAACATCCATTCCCACCCTCATGCTCTCATATGCACTTACTCCACACTCAACCAACGTGGAGACAGACATAAAGAGACGCTGTACACACGATCACACTCCCCAAGCGTACTCTACGAACCGGGTCTAGGTACCCTTGCCCCTGGAGGGGGGAACTGCACCCAGACCCAGGTGGTGTTACCCTTTTCCCTGCGGTGGGGAGAGGCAGACCGCCCCGACTCCGCAGCAGCAGGGAGCAGCAGGGAGGCCCCACACTCCAGACCGCAGCTGGACGGCCACCAGTGCATTTCTAAAAGATCATGAGGTGCGTGCTCTCAGCTCGTTTCCAACTCAAGAAAGACAGAACAGCCACAGGAAGACGCGCTGTGGATTGAATTAAATGAGTCAAATAAGAAAACATGCAGACAACGACAGAGCTAACATCTTAGCTTAGCATGCAAACCTCATATAGTTAAGGCTAAGGGAAATGCCATAAATCTAAAAATGAATTTAAAAATTATGATTTTCACCCTTTTTTAAGGTGAAATTTTATTCATGGCGATCCATTTCAGCCTTTAGTTCAGCCTGGATTGAAGTGGTTGCTAATTTGGCTAAAACTGTGCAAAATCAAATTTATCCGAGTGTTGTGCTGATTATCATGATGGCATTTATTTATTCTGATTAAGTTGTGATCCCTACTGATTTTTGTGTGCAAATGTCAAAAGACAAAAACAAACAAAACGAAAAAGGAGGCATCCTGTTGGTGCAGCAGAAAAAATGTTTTTGTGCTGATGAGAGGAGACAGAATCACAGATCTGGCTCTGTCTGCCTGTGGCTGTGTTCAGAAGTCAGTGTGAACCTTAATAATGACTCTTTTTACAATTTTCTTCATCACAGTAATCTTCTACAGTGTGCTCGCACTCTGACGTTTATTTGAGGGTATTTTTTATTTCCATGCTGGACCCAACATGAGATAGGAATGCATTTAAAAGGCACCACTATGTGAACTGGGGAAATTTAGCTTGAAATCAGAAGCTATTGTTCATTTTCACATACTCTTTGCAGTGGAGGCATGACAGACTCTGCAGCAGTAACAGGTGCAATTAGCTGCATTATGCAGGAGTTAGATGGATTCAAAAAGAACCTGATTTGCCACCAAGCTCTAATTGGTGCAAAGACACAACTAATGATCGTTAAGTGGGGAATGATAGCCCCGAGCTAACTTTTCTCACTCCATAAGGATATAATACATAATTCATAGCTAACAGCTGAGCAAATGAGGACAAAGAGAGAGAAAGAGAGAACAAGGAGAAGAGATGAAAAAGACAGAGCGGAAGAGGGCCAAGGAGAATGCAAAATGTACACAGACAAACTAAGTGTGTTGGATGTGATGGATGTGGGTGTCATGTGCATTCATGTGTGGATGTGCATATATATGTGAATTTGGATGCTAAACTTTGCCTGTGCACCAACAGGCACAGTGTTTACGTGCGTGCATATACGTATACGTGTGTGTGTTTATGCTGTTTGGCATGCTGCTCGGTGTGTGAAACTGTGATTGAGGTGACAGTGAGCCTGTGAGAATAGTTAGCATCCACCAGACACACACAGACTTGCTCACATAAGCACACTCATGAACACACAAGAACAGCAGCTGTTGCTAATTAAAGATTCATGCTCAAATTCCTGTGAAAACTCAATGTGGCAATGAACACTGGGGACAGGAAGAGAAGGAGAGCAGGGAGAGAGAGGAAGCAAAAGAATGACAGACAAACTGGAAGAGAGAGAGGACGAAGAAGATGATGATGATGATGGAGACAGTCAGGGATGCTGCGTTCAACATGGTGTTTAGCCTGCACGAGAACATTGCTTTAAAACTGTATTTCATACTTTTCATCTCATTACGACCGTGCAAAACCACGTCACGTGAAATGGTGATATCTGTGATGATGCTCCGAGAGCACACCATGACTGTTAGCATATGTATGCGCTAATGGTTGCCAGAGATATATCAGTCATGCTAATGCCTGTTTAAGAGCCCTTGTCATCACAGTTTAATGCAGGAGGTACCACCTTCGGTGTTCTTTTCTTAGATGCTGGGCGGTGCTAAAGGACAGCACTCCATGAGGGATGCTAGTGGCAGAAGTCTGGCTTTCACCCAGAGTACACGAGTTCATGCCCTGCGTGGAACTTGTATTTTTAGCCTTTTCATTTCCTTTGTTGCAACAAAACTACTGTGTTGTTACAGCCTTTCATTACAGTAACCGCATATAAAACATATTTTGCCACGTGCAACAGGCTTCTCCTCTGCAGTGACGAGTCCCAGGACACTAGAAGACAACATGTGCCCGGCGGGTCTCAGACTGTGAGGCTGGAAGCAGACAATGAGAGAAAAATAGGAATGTATTATGAATATTTAAAAAGAAGAGAAAAACCGGTTCAATTCAAGGATAGATCACCCAACACACAAGCTAAACACCTCAACGGGACAAGTGTCAGGTGTATGCATGCACGTAAAGGTCAAAGGTCAGTTTTCTGAGGATGCCGACGTTCACATTTTGGACTGACGTTTGAGAGAGTAAAGGAGGCCATCTATGACCTGAGGTTACAACTGCAGTCCTTAGATCCATTCACAGGAGTTTAAACCACCACTCACACCTTGCGTCAGGTGACGTTGCCTCAGCTGGGGCAACATCATACAGAGGTTTCATAGTTTGGCTCTGGCGATGGTCACACCCACTGCTTTTTTTCACGCCCTGTCTCATTTCATAACTCACGTGATTATTTTTGGGCTTTCAGGCCTGCCTTCAGTTGAACGGCCCTTACTAGGTTAAATACCTTGGATCCTCTGAAGTGAAGGAGCCTCATGGATAAGAGACAAAATGTCTTCATGAACCAAGTACTCAGAACTTCAGCTTTACTGTTATCGATGGATAAAAGCTGTCAGGGTTCTCAGCATCTAAAGGGGGGCATCCCTGACAAGGCCCGAGAAGGACCGGACTGCAGTTTCATGGCATCCACTTCACATGTTGAAGGCTTTCTAACTACCCTGTGTGCTAAAACATGCTAAGGATGCAGGGTTAAAATGTGATGACAGGCTTTTAGTGCTTTTGTACTGGTTTTAGACATATGCTAACTTTTCATTTATGTAAGACGCACGAGCCAGCCGAGCTTTTAAAGAACAGTTTTATGTTTCATGAAGCTGGAAGATGAAAGCAGTCAGACAGTCCAGTGTGGCTCCGCTGTGTTTGGAGTCAGTGTCTTTGGAAATGATAACATTTATTATGTTATGGACCTCAGCACTGTTGATCCTCATTATGACAGCAATGAAGATTTTAGTGCAGAGAAAGAGCAATAAGGCCTTTTTAAAATGTTCTCCTGGGCCACGGGCACTTTGCATTTTGGTGAGAGATCGGATGTAATCGTAACAGCCTTTTCTTGGCATTTCCTGGTAATCAATAATTATGTGTGCTTGGAATTTTGTGATCGGCTGCAGGAAGCACTCGGGGTGTTTACCCCGATTCAAAGACGGGACACTAATATTACAAATATATGGTGACATTTAAGAGTGCAGTCAAAGGTATTTTTACACAATTACATACATCTGCACACAGAGTTATATTCTCACTGCTGGGAAATAAGAAAAGATTCACAGTAATAGAAAATGTCACTCTATATTTAGATTAGGTGACGACTACAGGTGAAACACACACACAGACTCACACTGATGCAACAGGTAACATAATGTTATTCACACAATTACAACCATTTCCTAGTGAATGCTTTTTATGCTCCGTCTTCTCTTTCCCCCCCGATAATTTCAAAGCAATCGCTCCTTTAAAAAGTAGAAGTGTTTACCGACGCCGAGCTTTAAACGTGAACCAGCTGTAAAAGGTGTTGAGGTTGATTTAACAGTACATTAGCACTTATCTTTTGTGTAATTGTAAACACAACAACAACAACAAAAAGCATCTCTCATCCCCGGGATGCTGCTCACAGACACACACGGTGTCGGGCTTAAGCAGAACCGAGTGTTTCGCCGTTTCGTGTTCGTGCTGTGGACGGACACGACGCTGCCCGCTGTAATATGTTTGAATTAAGAATAGAAAGTCAGTAACTGATGATGAAAGCATTTCATGTACATGTTCCTTATTGTACAAAGGCCAGTCCACTGTGCAATTAACCGTTGAGCTTGGTTTTCAAAGACAAGCACACAACAAGGGCCAGAAGAAATTCACAATTAATAACTTTTTTCATTATAATTAACCAGCAATTTACATCCAACATGACTTTTAAATGGCCTTTAGCATCCAAAGTAATTTTCAAATTATTGGTCTTTTTTTCTCCGTAATTTAGGGATCGCGCTCGTGATTTTTTCTTCTTTGAATGTGAAGAGGTTACAGATTTGCACTGAATATTAAAACTTTGATATAGCGCTGATGGCTGAGCAATAAAGGGGACAAAGGAAAAACAAAAAGTGACATTTTAGGAGACAGAGGAGAGAGCAAGATACAAACAGATTAGATAGTGAGGAAAAAGAAAGAGGGATCACGGAGCGTCATCGACAGCAAACTAACACTGTGATGAAATAAATAAGACACAATGAATGACATCAAAACTGGAAATAAGAACATACAGTTGATGTCATTACTGATGTTAAAAACAAGAACTGCATTCTGCATATTTAACCACTTTTGTTCTTGGTGGGATTGGTGGAGTTTATTTAAACTGGTTGGTTTCATGGCATGGTTTCAGCTTTAACCTCCTAGGACCTGGCGTCCACATGTGTGGACATCACATTTTGGGTTATTTAGACCAAAATACTGAATTTTCCTCTACAAGGGCCTGATATCCACTTACAAGGACATTATGCTGCTACTGTTCTATCAAAATTTTAAACGAATATCCTCATATGTGGCTCTTATTTTTCTTAAAAACAAAAATAAAGTTAAAAAAAAAAAATCTGGTAATTCTTTGTTTTTACATTCATCAGGCCCCAATGTGACCAAATATCAAAGAGAAATTAAAAATGCTACTGTGGAAGAGTTCGGGTCTTAGGAGGTTAAAGCATATTCCACATGTTTTCAGTAGGTGGAGGTCAAGTCTTTTGGAAGGCCAAGGCTTCATCTCTTCCAAAACCAGTTTTGGTTTGAGTTTGGATCATTCTCCTCGTAGAGAACTCAATTACACCCACGTTTAAACAGTCTGGCTGTTAATTTGAGGGAGAAATGATGAATTTAAGGTAGTCATCCCCCTCCTCTATTATTTTATCCACTTTGTGTGATGTACCAGTACTACTAGCAGCTAAACAGCCCCAACATGATGCAACCACCACCATGCTTGAGAGCTAGTACAGTGTTCTGAGGTCTGAAAGCTTCACCTTTCCTCCTCCAAACACTGTTTTCATTGTGACCAAACAGCTTTATCTTTGTCTCATCTGACCAACAAACTTTTCTCCAGAAGCCTTAAAAAGTTGCTTTGGTTCATCTGGATGTCTCATTTTCAGTGGCTGAAATATGTTGACACTCATCAGTTTCTGTGTTGAGACTGAAACGTCGGTTGGATGAGTAACGAACAAAATTAGATTACTGGGATTTCCTTACCTGGATGATTGAACCTGCATTAAGGCGTTTGGCTTGTCCGTGTGGCCAAATTTCAGTTGAGCTTGAAGATGCTGATTTTGAAGCGGGAGCTTCTTCCTTGGACGCCAGCCTCTCAGTCCATGGCGATGCAAAGCAAGTTTTACAACACCGTAGACTTGTCACGGGCAGCTTGAGCCTCGGTGGTTCCTGGGTTGCTCCTGAACATCCTAATCGATTTCCTCTCATCTGAAGGTAACAGTTTGGATCTTCTTTTGGACAAAGTGGTGGAATCTGTGGTTGTTTAGAAACGGTCTGGAATGGACTTTGCAAAGCTCAACCCTATTAAAAGATTGTAGCCTGTGCCTAAAAGCCAGGCCCATGCTGGGAAACCAACCAATATAAATGAATTCAGCCAGATTTATTCCAGAAGCTTTCTGATGACTGCCAATAGTCTGGTTGAGGTGGAGTTGGCTAAGGGGCAATATTAGCCAAATATTAGTGGGAATGTATGTATATACCCAAGACTCTGTGTGGATGAGAGAAAAGCCAAAATATTCTGGTTTCTAACATCTTCCGTGACAGTAACAGATGAAAACAACAAAACAAACAAAATCAGATTTATTGTTCAAAGAAATTTAATTTTTCAGGATGATTTTTAAAGCTTATGGATGAATAATCATTTATTAAGGAGGTAAACTTAAACACAGCTTTCACTAAGCTGTAGACAGTGTGTCTACCTACACACTCAGCTGTTTCCTGTTGTGTATAAGTGTTGTTAGTATTAGTTTCCAACAGTGAAATAAATGTGCATTTCTGGTGGGAGGTCGGCTTTCTCCTGGTTAGTTTGCGTGCACTCTCTCTGTCTGTATTCCTGTTTGCTTACTTTTGCTGACATGTGTAATTATCAGGTCTGCAAATGCACAGCCTGTGAAAATTACCGTTGGAACTCCATCCACATTAAAGCCATTTCTGAGGCCGGTATAGTTACTTTTTAAATGTTCCCTCACCGATTTCATCGAGACATTACTAAACCCTGTTTGGAGACTTGACTACTATAATCTGGAGTCCTTCCTGCTCCAGCTCTGCACTTTTGTTTGATTTGTGATTTGGTTTATGAACCTGCAGGGGCTTTAATGGAAGAGACACACACTCTCTGATCCCCATTATCTACCTTCTGCTGCAAAGAGAGGCAGATAAGAGGAGGAGGAGGAGGAGGAGGAAGAGAGGAAAGAGGCTAAAAATGACAACCAAGTCGCGGCCCTCATTATCAAATCCCATCAATGGGGGAAGAGACAGAGCGGGGGGCAGAAGAGGGTATATTTATAAACCGAATGAGAGAAAATAGTGGGACGTTAATGATAAACTAAAAAAACAGAGAACCAATGATTTACCAACAAAAGAAAAGTGATGCTGACCCACGGAGCGAGAGATAATAGAAAGAACAGGCCGAGCCTCAGATGTGTGCGTGTGCGAGGGGGATGAAGGAGCCCAGTCAGCCTTCATAAGCCACTGATTTACACAATCCCAGTCACCACCTAATATTTCATCTGTGCTACATTTGCAATCTCCCATCCACTGAGGCCATGAGCCATTACTGATGGCCAGGATCGCAGCATGGTGGCCCCCTTGGAGTAATGAGATAGAGAGAGGTGGGAAGTGAGAGACGGGGCATGCGGGAAGGAGGCGGTGGAGGAGGAAAAAGTAGAGGACAAAAAGGGGGATAATGGAAGAGTATAGTGGGACGGGGATGAGGGTGGATAGAGGTTTCTCAATGTGCCATTATGGAGCACGAAAAGAGAAAATCAAATAGACAAAAACATTTCAGAGATGGGCAGAGAGAGACGGAGATTGAGAGATGTGGGCTGAGTGTGAGCAAAGGTAGGGAAAGACAGAAAGAGCTGCGGACGGGAGATTGCTTTCCTCTAATTATGTGTCTTTTCGCTGTCGCAGAGGTGGATACGAAGCTAATTCCACCTGCCCTCCTTCCTCTGCCCTTTTTTCCCTAAAAGCTCATGTACTCTTTTTTTCTTTACCCACTTTCAGATGAGGCGTATTAGAGGCTGCTCATGACACTGAAATGAACAGATGGCAACATCGGTCCAAACAAAAGAGACATTTTGTGGTTCCCATCACCGTGACAACAACCCTCTACCCACCTGCACAACTTTGCTTCTGTGCCGTTAAAGGCGAGGCTCCATTTCCTGCCTCTGTGTTTTTATCTGTGTGCTCACAAACCACATTTACTTACTATACTTAAGTACGTATCTGATGTGGTGTATTGTACTTGAATTAAGAGGAATATTAATAGGACTTTTTGGGGTTTGCATAGATTTTAATGCTACAGTAACGATGCCTGTAGCCATCAGGTGAGCTGCAGTCACAATTCTGCTGATGTTGTACGTGAAGAAATAACTAAAGATATAAGTTTGCGTGTGGCTAAGGCTAGCTACCCACTCACCTAATAACACAGACAATTTCTGCTCTCTGGACTTTTGGCTAAACAGCTGCAAAAAATATACATTTCACAGAGTAAGCATTTTTCTTCTTGAAGAAGCCACGGGTGGAGCCACTGCATCAAGTGACTTTTATAAATGATTTTTTATAGGTTCCAGATGAACTTTTGCGAAATCTCGCAAAACCTTTCCGTGATCCCGAGTTACTTTTGCGAGATCTTGCAAAATAGACTGCATCCTTCGCAGGTCGCATTTGCAGGCCGAGTCGGTGTATCCTTCGTGACCCGACCTATCCCAGAATTCATAGCGAGGCCCAGCCGATTCGTTTCTAACAATGGCGGCAGCTACTTCGTTTTAATTTTACTCTTATTACAAAATAAACTTTTAAGATATTTTCAGGAATGTAGCTGTGTAAACTTCAAATATCTGCTCGGTTTATCAAGACATCACATATTTGCAGAAGTGCTCCGACGTTTTCTGAGACGTCTGTTACCCACCGGCTCGAAGCTAACCGGAGGCCGAGGCCCACTACAGCCGGGGGAACGCCGCACTCCCAGCACATCGTGCCTCGACCTCCTGGTCGGTTTCGAGCTGGCGGCCTCCGAAGGATGCGCCCAAGTTTTGCGAGCGCTCGAAAAAGTTCATCTTCATTTTTTTTCTCCCATGTCCCTTGCGGGGCTCCGTACTCTAAGTGTCAGGGATGTTACAGTGAGACAAACAACTTTATAGCATCGAGGTTTGAAACGAGCAACAGTCACTGCTGACCACCAAAGATGCTTTTTAAACACGCAGGGAATCAGGATGTGTTAGCAGAATGCTAACGTTTTATTAGGGGTTTGGCTTAAGTGTAAATCATTGTTTTATTGCAGGTCAGGTGTATCACTGATGCCATTTTTGAAACAAAACAAAAAGTAGAGGTAAAATAAAAAAGCTGTATTCACTCATGCTTATGTCATGCAAGCACCAACCTCTGCTTAACTGCAGCTTATTTCTGTACATCGGGATTAACAGGAAGTGACATAACACCTCACATCAACTTGAATATGACATAACCTCCACATTCCCAGGAATACTGTCTTAATTTTTTTATCCTTACACAGAGTTTGTGTGGGAATCGGTTGAGACTGGATAACAGCTTTGGGTCACTAACTAACCACTGTTAGCTAGTGTTGCTCACTGTTGATTAAGAGAGTGTAAGAGAGGCATTTATGCTGCTTCTAGTGTCACTTGAGTAAAAGCTGTTGATGGACCTCCTTGATCCACGACTTGAAGTCCATCATCCCGGGCCTGCAGCTTTTAGCCGGTCGAAAACATCCTGCCCGAGTAAAAAGGTGATTAAAGTCGGATAAACGTGAGATATCCATCGCATTCGATTTATTATCTTGAAAAAAGTGCAAAGAACAATCTTGTCACCATACGTCGGCGTTTCTTATTCAAAAGCATTTAATAATGTGACTTCATGCTAAAGATAACAGGCCTAATTACTCTTTTCTGATTATATTTGATTAAGTCTTTCTCTTTACACCCTCAGAAATCACACGATCTCATTGAAGGGGTAATTTCCTACTTCAAAAGCTAATTAAGCCAATCAGAGCACAAAGGACCGGCTGTGGCCGTGACCCAGCATGCACTACATTTAACAACCCAAAATTGCTAACAAAGTTTGTCATTCTCTTTTCTGCAAGGTGATTCGTGCTTTGCTCTCAGTAACTGCACATTCAGGGCAAGCTTTGCATTTTACAGTTTTTAGTGTTTCTGTAAATATCCGTCCATCTCATGAGGCTTGGTCTACTGCGTAGCGTATAAGGTAAGGCGGCTGTCAGTAGCAACAAAAAAAGAAAAGGTAAGTCAAAATTGAGATGTGCGATCTTGACTGGACACCAGCATCGTGCACTTCTCACAGCAGCGTGGTGCACTGCAGAGAGCTCCATAAATGAACCAGCCAGGGAAAGCCCCTTTGAACATGCCCAGAATGAGTGGCAGGACACTCTGAACACGACTCCGTCTTCACCGCTGCGGCGGGAACAGTGGAACCCGTACGAAGGCCTCTGATAGGCCCAGTGGGGAGGAGATTGCTCTGCCCCTGATTGGATGATTAGGGGCTGCGGGGGCTCAAATCAGCCGTTTTCAGGAAGAGAGTGGTTTGGTTAAGTGGATTGGCACTGTGTGTGCTCTGTGTGTGCTCTTTGTGATTGTGTGTGCGCCCTTTGTGCTCTGCTTAGGGTTTGGTGCCTATTCCTGTGTTTATATGTGGGAGTCTGTGTGCCTGTATGCGTGTGGGTGTGCGCAGAAGTCAGGGGAAGCTGGGAAGATTAGAAAGGGAAAAGAACAAAGCCGGAGGAGAGGCGTGGTAAGAATAGGTGTGTGTTTGAGAGTTTACCTAATGATAGATGGACGGATAAGACGGGAGGCAGAGGGAACGGTAAATAAGCGTAAGGAGATGGCAATTATATGAAAAGAAAAACAAAAGGAATGAAAGGAGTGTGGTAAGAGTGGTACAGGTGGTTGAACAAAGAACCGTGGTTATTTTAGTCAGCTGGGTACCCATGACAACTGAGGGACTGAGTGTGTGTGTGTTCGCCTCCATTACTAGCTGGGAGGATGCGAACCAGCGTGCAGAGACTTGCTTGTATTTTGCGTGTCGCTCCTGCAGCCTGTGTGTGTCGACTGTTTGCTCTGTTGCGCCTTTTCTTATTTTCTGCATGTGGATTTTTAATATCAAGAGAATCTCTCTACAAAAAAAACTGCCACTGTGCTCAGCACCAAAACAGGTACGAGACGGGTTACATCACATCAACCGAGGGGATCCTTTTATGCATCCACAAGCACAACCATAAGCTGCTGTTTCTCATTGTAAAGAGTATTCCATTGTATCGTTACGCTGTAGATAAGTCCTAATTATTCTATTCTGATTATATTTGATTAAGCCATTCTCCTCACACTCTAAGAAATTACACAATCTCGCTGAAGGAGTAATTTCCTACTTCAAAAGCTGATTAAGCCAATCAGAGCACAAAGGACCGGCTCTTGTCATGACCCAGCATGCGTGATGTTTAATTATCTAAAATTGCTAACAAAGTTTTAATTTTCTTGTCTTCTCTTTGTGGTGTGCTTCAGAGTTACGTGACCTGATAACACGTTTAATGAAGTCCGGAATGAGCTTTTTAGCAAGCCTTGAAACCTTAATTACAGTTCAGTGATATTTTCTATTGCGCATCACTGTAAGAGATGAAGTCAGCTATAGAATAAATAAAGAAATCAAAAAGAACAATAGAAAAACCAAAAATAAGTAAAATGAGAAGGTTTTTCTATTTCACAGTAACATTCGCCTCCACTCGGTGTCAACCTGTCGTTTATGTCTATAAAGTTCCTTCTTTAGAAGGAAAAAAAATATCTGGACATTTCTTTTTTCTCTTTGAGTTCATGTTGTGGTGATTTGCACTGTTGCCTCACGAGACGCAGGTCCTGGGTTCGAACTCAGGCTGTCAGCTCCAGGTACATCGGCTTCCTCTCGCAGTCCAGAGACTTGCATTAGGTTAATTAGGTCAGGTTAACTGGTGACTGTGTGAGAGTGAGCGGTTGTCTGTCTCCCTGTGTTAGCGCTCACAGATCGGTGACCCGTCCACAGTGTGTCCTCACTCCAGCTGGGATAGGCTCCAGCCTCCTGCAACCTTGCAAGTGTAAGAAAATGGATGGCTGGACATATACAATAAAAATGTTCATAATAAAAGATAAAAACAAGTGAGATGAACGTAAACCCTCGACAGCAGTATTATTTTTTATTTGTCATGCAGAACACAACCGTCCCGTCCCTTTGTGTGGCGTTCACACTGGGAGGAACTCCATAAAACAGGGATCACCGACCACCGCACAGAGCCCAGGCTCCTCTTTCCACAACAAGCTCCACCTGCTGGGAATTGCTTTGTGTCCCACTCGATCCATGCTGGCGCTCACCACAGCCGGATGCTTGCTGAAACACCTTCTTGCCCATGACCTCCCAACCATGTCGGCCCTGTTACACCTTTTATATTTCCATCCGTTTGCTCCGGTCTCAGGTTCTCTTCTTTCTTCCTCTGCTGTTGTTTTCCTCCTTTTTTAAACTCCTGTAGCTAAAAGAATTAATTAAGGTTTGGGTCCATTTTACCAAAAACTAAATAAGGTGGGATTCTCCAATATTTGATTTTTATATATGGAAGGAAACAACAAGAAAGAGCGGCCAAAAAATTAAGGTAACACCTAAAAATCTGTGTGAAAACAATTTTTCACTTTGGTCTGATTTTGAACCGAGTTTTGTTTCCACTGACCACAGTTACGTGATTTGGTCCCTAACACATTACACTTAACAGCTTCTCCAGACCCCTCCGCGTCTTTCACACATGCTCAGGTGAATCTGCTCTCATCTGTGAAAAGCACAGGGTGCCAATGGTGGACCTGCTAATTCTGGTAAATGCCGGTCGAGCTGAATGGTGCCGGGCAGTGAGCACAGTACCTCACCTGTGGCTTGCTGGAGGTCGTTTTGTATCTCTGGCTGTGCCCATCCTGTTCCCCCTTGAACAAAGGAGGAGACACCGGTCCCGCTGACGGGTTTAGGGTCTTCTATGGCCCTGTCCAGCTCTCCCAGAGTGACCACTTGTCTCCTGAGATTGTGCTGGGAGACACAGCAAACCTTCTGGCAAACCCTCCTTAGTAGTGACACTGACACAAGCCAGCAGCCAAAAAGACGACTGATCTTATTTACTGACATATTCTGTATTTTTACTTTTACTACCATTTGGGAATCATACTCAGCTCCTTCTGCTTTCCAAGGAATGTTTTGACAGTAACTAATCTAGACTGTACCAAATTATATTTCCATCTTTACCCAAACTTTTCCCTTGTTTGTGCATATTCTTAATTTCTCGACAGTTCAGTTTTGTACAGCACAGTCTATTGGAGCGGGCATGCTCTGTTTTGTGTAACTATTTTTAAATCCCAGTAGAAGTGCAACCACATAAGCTGGCGCAATAAAGCTTTTGCACGTGAAACCAGAGGAGTTAAACTTACTTAAGATGCAATCAAACAAATTTCCCAAGTGTGGGACTAATAAAGGTTATCTTATCTTATCTTATCAACTTGTCCCAGGTCGCATTCAACTTGTCGTGGCAGTTTCCTTCCACATATGCGCTGGCAACAGCAAAAACATTATAATCCACAAACACCCTTTGCTGATATGATCGGCTGTTAGCACCTCCCATGTTCCTACAAATAAATGTGCAAACTCACGTGTCCGCCATTACCTGCGAAAACCGGAAGTGACGTCATTTTCGTGGGAAACGTAGTTTTTTTCCCCTACGGTGCCTTTCAAAGGTTTACTGGTGTTTTTAAAAGTTCTGTTTGACGTTATTCCTTCTGTATAGTTTCCAGAATGCTTAGAACTCACACTGAACTGTTGGAAACCGTTTATTTTGATGCACGTGCTGTTTGTTTCTCTTCTTTTGCACAAAATATTTATTTTTGTTTTTCCTGCAGTTTATAAAAATTGCTCCTTCTCAAAAATGTAACTTTGAAGACACTGTTGGAAATTTGTTTTGTGCAATTTTTTTTGCATTTACAGTTCTGAGGGATAAACCTCATAAATATGTGTAAACAAAACAAAACAAAAACAAATTTTAATTTCTTTGTAGTCTATTGCACTTTTATTGCAATTTATGTAGTTACTCTGGGCTTAATGCAAACATACTATTAAAATTTGAGATATAACAGCTGTATTGATATTTAGCAACTTGAAATGCTCCCAGAAATGGGACTACAGTATGTGAAAATATGAAGATAAACTCTGGCGGACTTGGTTCTATGATGGGCTTTAAAGGGTTAATGTGTCTCTCAGTCTATAATTGTCTTCACAAATGTGTTGGAGATACACAACCATGACAGTAACCAGTTATATGTGACGAGGCATTCATCCATTCACTCTACATCTTTTCACTTCTCACTCGTGACCTGATGCTTTAGCAAAATGTTAAAATGTGGATGGTAACGATCGCAGGCTACATCATGTTTGTGTGTTTGTGATGGTTTCCTCTCTGCTTTTCTTGTCATTACACATTTCTGTTTAAATGTTTTTCTGCTGTGTGTGTTTTCAGCTGTTTGTCCTGTCCTGTTTTATTGCACAGTTTCTTCACAGTAAACATCTGTTCAGTCGTTCTCTCCAGAGGGACAGTGGACCCTCTCTGTATACCTACAACTGTGAATCCACCAGCTAATGAGCCTTTCTGACAGACACACACAAACTCGAGTACAGTCTCGCAGTGCTGTGCGCACATAAATGAGCGTTTACACACAAAAACATCGACTCAAACAGCATGTTTCACACAGAGGCACGCATTTTAAAATAATTGTGTCTAATCCTCTTGAAGATTCAGGAAAAAAACAAACAATTTATGTGGAAAGAAAATATATGTGTATCAGTTTGTGTAAGTTCTGCATCATCAGCACCGTCAAACCAAAACTGCAGCACACTGTGTGTCTTATTAATCACGTGTTTAACAAAGCAGTCGACGCTCTCGAGGGAAGAATGTGTCACTTAATCTGTTCAGCTCTGACGGGTACAGAAAGAAAAGCAGCTATTGGCCCTAACGATGGAAGCTTTTAAGCAGTGTTATTTAACATCAAAATTAGTGCTGATTTGACTGTGAGAAAGACTTTGTTTACTGTTTTCTTGCTGCCTATCACACAGACTCAGCAATCAAAGACGCGGTAACTGCAGACTAAAAGTCACGTCTTGGTTAAAACAAGCCGGCAAAGAGTCTGGGCACTAGGTTTGAATGCCTCGCAGGCACCTCCCCGTGGAGCTTTCACGGGATGTCTAACTGGGAAGAGTTCCCAGAACAGACCCAGAACACACTCGGGGGATTTGATGTCCCACTTGGCCTTTAAATTTCTCCACGCAGATGCCGTGGATAGCAAATCTACTGCACTTGCTGCAATTAAGAGCCCGTCCTGAGGAAAAATGGACTGATAAGATAAAGAGGACTGAGACGCGTGCGTAATACTGATGCATTCTTTGAATTAATGCGGTACAAGATGTAAAATCGAGCTGACAATAGCTGGTGGGATCTGTAAATGATGAACGCAGCAACATTTTACTGATGCTTTTCAAGCGGAAAGTAAATGTTGACTCAATATCAAGGATGGAAAACATTCGAATTTGGACACGAATAGCAGAAAAAGGCAAATGGACCGCATTTGTAGAGCATTTTTCAAATCTTATTGACCACTCAAAGCACTTTACACTACCAGCCGCATCCACACACATACCCACAGGGCACTTTGATTGTATACATAAAGCACTCTCGCTGTCTACACAGGTAGTTTTTTAAAACCTTTTCAGTGTCTTGCCCAAGGACTCGTCTTCATGTGAGGAGTTGGAAATTGAATCATCGACCTTCATATTAGTGGACAACCCACTCGAATTCTTCACTTGGTGGATTTATAGTTAACAGTTTACTGTAAAAAAACACTTTGAATTGTCGCACAACTCAAACCGTACATGAGTGCTGAGTACTGTATACTGCACCTATAAGACTAAGAGCAGTGGTCCCGTGTAGTAGGGCATGGGTCAATTACAGCAGAACCGCTCAGGCTGAAAATATAGGGCACTCGGACTATTGTAATGCACTTCTATGTGCAGTCATGAAATCTTTATCTAAACTGAAGAATGGGGGAGTTCTGTGGAGAGAAAGCACTGACCCTGTGATGCTTTGCTTTGTGCTTTTAAAACATTTATCTTTCCTGTGTCTTTGTGCAAAGGGAAGCAAATGTTTCAGAGTGCAATCTGGAAATCAGTGCGCTTGGTGCTCCTTAAATATCACGGGACTCAGAAATAGCAAGATATTCTACTAAGACATATACTGCTGCAAGTCCGTGCACTCAGAATTAATCTGGCTGACCTTAAATGTAGAGAAAAAAGTGGGAAAATAAAAGTTTGGTTTCTTTGTTTAATGGCGGAAGAAAAACTAACACGGCTGATTTCGCAACTGCAGATAAGGAATCAAATCAATCCGGCCTTAAAGTGAGAAGTGCTTCCATACGTACTCTCCTCTTTTTGAGTGTACACCTGCTGGCACATTGTCAAGTAAAGCTATATGGAGGGCACTGCGAACACATACACTTCTCCAAGCCCTCCAAACGTTTTCAGCCAGCAGGAGGAGAGTGTGTGCTTAGTGCAGCAGATAGTGCTACAATCATAGTTTGATGTGCATGTCCAATTTGAGACAACAGGAAGCGGTCAAAGCTCACTCATTCCTACTTGGAAGTGTGTTAAATGAATTAAATGGCTTCAGACTCATAACAGGAAGTAAACGCAGAGTTAATGATGTAACTTCTACTGAAGCTGAGTGTGTTTCCTGTTGTCACAGTAACACTGGTGTAACACAGGAAATGAGCCAAACTTTAAACAATCCAGAGAATTCGAACATGGAAAATGGGGCTACAGGTGGAGCACATCCCACCTGTTGACACAAAACCTACAGCTAATTTAGAATAATCAGCGAACATTAGGCTCAAACCCAGAACAGTGACAGCACAGTGCTGATGACAGCGCCACTGTGCTTCATGGTCAAATACATTTATCTAAACAGTACACTGCTCTTTAACTGCGAGGTCACTGATGTCAATATTGAAATCGCTGGTGTAGCAGTAAAGTTATCCTGCCATCAGAAGATGGTACACCGTGGTTGTAATGGGATGAAGTCAGCAGCAGTTCTCAGGAGCGCTGTGATAGGATGCTGGGCTCTCAGGCCACCATCATGAAGTCTGTGTCTTATTGTGTGGCCAGGGTCAGTCATGGTAGTTTCCTGCTGGTGGTCATTTTGCAGCTCTGGCGCTGCTCATCCTGTTCCTCCTTGAACAAAGGAGCAGATACCAGTGCTGCTGATGGGTTTAGGATCTTCTACAGCAGGGGTGGGCAACTCCAGGCCTCGAGGGCCGGTGTCCCTGCAGGTTTTAGATGTGTCCTTGAACCAACACAGCTGATTTAAATGGCTAAATTAGCTCCTGCAGTTCTCCAGAGGCCTGGTAACGAACTAATCATGTGATTCTCATGTGTTGACCCAGGGTGAGATCTAAAACCTGCAGGACACCAGCCCTCGGAGCCTGGAATTGCCCACCCCTGTTCTACGGCCCGGTAGAGTAACAGCCTGGCTCCTGACACACAGCAAACCTTCTGGCTGCGGTACACATTGATGCGCCACCCTGGAGGAGCTGAACTACCTGTGCAACCTCTGTAGGGTCCAGTTATCCTGTCTTCCTTCTCTCACTCCAACCAATCACAGCAGATGGCCCCGCCCCTCCCTGAGCCTGGTTCTGTTGGAGGTTTCTTCCTGTTAAAAGGGAGTTTTTCCTTCCCACTGTCGCCAAAGTGCTTGTTCATAGGGGGTCATATGATTGTTGGGTTTTTCTCTGTATGTATTATTGTAGGGTCTACCTTACAATATAAAGCACCTTGAGGTGACTATTGTTTGGCGCTGTATAAATAATATTGAATTCAATTGAATAGAATGGAGTTTATTCCCCACATTTTTACACCCAAACCACTAACCTCCATGCTTTCATGGTATTTACACCAAATTCTGACGTAATTAGCAGCTGATCTGCTGTATATAATAAACAGGCTGCAGTGGGCAAAGTGGACAACTGCCCAGCCTTTCCTTGTGTGGCTTGTGGAGATCTGACTGAGACAGAAACTTTTGGCTTTTATCTCCTTAAATCATTCATTTCATCTTTATCACACGTTGGATTTGTTTGTGACCTGATTTCCGGTCTTCTATCTCGTCTGTCAAACATTAACTACACATGCAAGCTGAATGAATTGGTCTAATGAATCGTCATCACTCTGATCAGTCCATAGTACATTAACAGTTTCCTTTTATGTTTTAAGAACTGCAGTTTGCTTCTTTTTAGTTCCAACCTGTTGTAGTAAATCCTCCAGCCTTATGCTGTGTTAATCACAGACAGGTAAACATGCACGCCTCCACACTGCAGAGGCGTCGAACGCTGCTGTGCAGCCATGAAGGGTTAAATCAAAATGCCAACTTTTGACTCTCATCAGCTCTGAGCTATCAGCAAACCCACGAAATCTGGGAACTAAAGGGTTACGTCTCCCACACATTTATATTAATATTGATATAAATCTATTCAAGTTAAAGCTGCGCACTTTAATTTAGCATTCATATTTCATTTCCAGCTGAAATAGTGTTTAACAGCTATGAGTCGTCCGAAAAGACGACCCAAATGAAGAACACACGTATGATAATAATAAAAATAAATTTCATTTTAGATGCTTTTCAAAACACTTAAGGTCATCTTTAACAAAACAATAACAACAGACAAGACGTTCTTACAGTGTTTGAAATCACAGAGGCTTCATCTCTACACAGCAGGAGGTAACAGCGCTCTGGTGCTGGACCTCCCGTCGCCGGGGTCTTAAACTCTCTGGACAAACAGAGAAGAACAGGAAAATAAACAGAGAAACATACGAGTGTGGGCCGCATGCATTAGCACATACCTGTCTGTCTACCTGCATACAAACATTTGAGGCTGTGTGTAAGATTATTTGGGAAGATCAGCCTTTAACTCCATCGAGTACCTTTGATGGAGTTTAGGTGGAAAACTGTGTCTGCTCCTATATAATATCAGGATCTATTGAAGCAGATTTTTAATCCCCATGCTGTTCGTATTAAATTATGGGTTTTTATATATTTTTGGTGTGTTCCAACTACAGGGGGATCACACTCCTCAGCCTCCCTGGGAAAGTCTATGCCAGGGTGCTGGAAAGGAGAGTTCGTCCGTTAGTCGAACCTCGGATACAGGGGGAACAATGCGGTTTTCGTCCTGGTCGCGGAACACTGGACCAGCTCTTTATCCTCTCCAGGATACTTGAGGGTGCATAGGAGTTTGCCCAACCAGTCTACATGTGTTTTGTGGACTTGGAGAAGGCATTCGACCGTGTCCCTCGGGGTGTCCTGTGGGAGGTGTTGCGGGAATATGGGGTGTCTGGCCCATTGCTACGGGCCATTCGATCCCTATACAACCGTTGCAAGAGCTTGGTTCGCATTGCCGGCAATAAGTCGGACTCGTTCCCGGTGGGTGATGGGCTCCGCCAGGGCTGCCCTTTGTCTCCGGTTCTGTTCATAATTTTTATGGACAGGATTTCTAGGCACAGCCAAGTGGCGGAGGGCTTTCGCTTTGGTGGCCTCAGAATCTCATCTCTGATTTTTGCAGATGATGTGGTTCTGTTGGCTTCATCGGGTGAAGGCCTCCAGCTCGCACTGGAACGGTTCGCAGCCGAGTGTGAAGCAGCGGGAATGAGGATCAGCACCTCCAAATCTGAGGCCATGGTTCTCAGCCGGAAAAGGGTGGAGTGGCCACTCCGGGTCGGGGATGAGTTCCTGCCCCAAGTGGAGGAGTTCAAGTATCTCGGGGTCTTGTTCGCGAGTGATGGGAGAAAGGAGTCGGAGATCGACAGACGGATTGGGGCTGCAGCTGCAGTAATGCGGACGCTGCACCGGTCCGTCGTGGTGAAGAGGGAGCTGAGTGTAAAAGCGAAGCTCTCAATTTACCGGTCGATCTACGTCCCTACCCTCACCTATGGCCACGAGCTGTGGGTAGTGACCGAAAGAACGAGATCACGGATACAAGCGGCAGAAATGAGCTTCCTCCGAAGGGTGGCTGGCCTCTCCCTTAGAGATAGGGTGAGAAGTTCGGCCATCCGGGAGGGGCTCAGAGTAGAGCAGCTGCTGCTCCACATCGAAAGGAGCCAGCTGAGGTGGTTCGGGCATCTGACAAGGATGCCCCCTGGGCGCCTCCTGGGTGAGGTGTTCCAGGCATGTCCCACCGGAGGAGGCCCCGGGGCAGACCCAGGACACGCTGGAGAGATTATATCTCTCGGCTGGCCTGGGAACGCCTTGGTATTCCCCCGGATAAGCTGGAGGAGGTGGCTGGGGAGAGGGAGGTCTGGGCCTCTTTGCTTAGGCTGCTGCCCCCACGACCCGGCCCCGGACAAAGCGGATGAAGATGGATGGATGGATATATTTTTGGAAATTTAAAACACCTTGACACTTTCAGGGGCTTGACAAGACGTGCAATGCTCAGCTAAAAGGTTTGCAGGGAACTTGTTGCATGTTTCCTCAAATCCTTTGTGCTTCTTTTGGCCCTAAGAGAACAAAATTAGACAAACACTAACATGTGGTAGTGCTTGTTGTGCTGCCACAAAAACAGATCCCACAAAATACACACAGACTGCTGCTACCAGTACAATAAATCCTAATCCTTATACTCACAGTCGTTACACACTTACAGTATGGTCTGTGCACAACTCGCAAAAGAATGTACACAAAATCTGCACAGTGGCTTATATATAATACAGCTCTGGATCCCCACGGACCAGACGGACAAAGCCACAGCACGCCCGTCTGAGCTGTAAGCTGTAATAGAGTGGTTAGGCAGCAAAAGTCAGAAACCCTGCTAAACTGCACAGATTCTGCAAAAACACTCTTCATAATTCTTCGATGCAACACTTCAAATTGTAACTGTTAGACTCTGGGATTCTTCTAAACAGGCTGGTTAGATGTACTGTGCTTACTAAAAACACGAGTGTAAGATTACTTACACTGACCAGCAGTGCATTCCTGTCCTGTTCATGCTACTCGTGAATAAACACATTAACTGCAGGTGTGTGAAACTAAATGAGAAGACGGGAATGATGGAAGAACAGAAAGTAGATTAAATCAGAGAGGAAGAAGTGAAACGTCACTGGGAGAGCTGCAGATTGACGCAGACTATTCAACAGTGCCATCTAGTGTTGCAGCTGGGAATAGCCTCGAACTCGGCCTCATTAAATGTACTGGGGCAGAGCAGGGAGCACACAGGAGGAAAAGCACATAACCCCATTTTAGGCACCTTAATAATAGTTGAGGAGACATTGATGGAAATGTACTTTGTAATATAAAGTAATTCTGAAAATTTTCTTTGCTGTTTTTTTCCTCCTCCAGTGTTATTCCATTAGCCGAAATGTGCTCTCTCTACATCCATCACTGATCATTATGGCATCTTAGCGTAATTGCCCTCCCCCTGTTGCGTGTGCGCACACTCGCCGGTCCTGAATGCCAGCAGTAATATCTCAGAGAGAGGAGAGAGAGCGAGAGAGAGAGACATATGCATACCCAGCTCATTTCCACCGCCAATCAAATTACCTGACCCAGCCGCAATACATCACTGCCAAACTGTTTATTAAACAAAAAGCCATGATTAAATTATTAATGACAGAGATTAATTAAGACCCCGCGCAGCACACGTGCACACGCACACAAACGCGGCCTGAAAATACACGCAGGCAGAAAGGCGTGCACGCAAAAATCCATGCACCAGAATGCCCAGGCAGGAGCGCGCACGCACACCAACGCACACACTAATGCACACACACGCGTAGACAAAAACGCCATCACTCTGTTTCGCACATTTCAAGCACACGATCGCCTGCACAAATACACATTAATGTCCACGGCTGCTTGTGGAAAGAGCGAGTGGGGAAGGGAATAATTTGACGTATAACTTCTTTTTAATGTGCGCAGCAGATACAGTGGACAGTAAACAACATCAACACGAAGTCAACAAACAACATTAACGAGCTCCTTGTCAGCAAACTTTTCTTGATGTTACCACCAGGGTTCATTTATGGCGGTGCTTATGCTGCTCTAATGGTTTGTTAGGGGGAGCATTTGTTGCTGTTGGGGGGCCCGCTGTGCTTTGCGAGTGTGTGCTTACGTGTGAAGAAGAGGGTTTTGTGTGAGATTGGAGTTCTTACAACGTATTATTTCACAGTCAACATGGCAGCTTTTGTTTATACTTACTGATTCAAGTTTAGAGTCATGCAAATAAAAGATCATTCATGATGCTTGCAGTGATTTTATGTTATTTTTCAGTTGTTGTCCCTTCATTTGCCTTTAAATGCTCACAAAAATGAACAACCTTTAATTTCAGAGGTCAGCGTGATAACATTTACCTGCAGGATGTAGATGTTTCTGCCACCTCACAGGTGAAACTGCTGTAAACCTCTATTTAAAGATTTCTCTCATAATGTCTCTTTATAATGGCAAAGTTCATTATAGCACCTGTTCTTCACACTTATTGCAGCAGCAGCTATAACCGAGTGTTATAATAAATAAAAAAATCACATACAGAAATAAAACTGTCATGAAATATTTTTACTTGATCTCATTATGCATCTATTTGTCAAACTGTTCTGGAAGTTTATTATTCCACCAGTTAGACACCCTGTATGCTGTTACCAAGGAGACAGCTATCCTTTGTGTTTCGGTTGTGTTAACAAACCTCCAAATGACACGATTGATATAAAACGCAAGAACAAAATATTCCTATTTAAGCAGCAGATCCACACTTCCTTTTCATTTTAATGTTTTTTTACGTCGCTGGATGCAGATGTTTTGCCTTTCTTGGCAGATTATTCTGCTCCTCGTTGCTGGAGGGAGGTTTTTTTGCACGGTGCGCACCACTTTACAATCCTCCAAAGGTGTTGAATTGGATTCAAGTCAGAGCGCATACTTGGCCGGGTCAGAGATTTCACATTTTGTTCTTTAGCCCATGAGAGCTACGCAGGTTTTTTGCTATGTTGGGTTCTGGCTTCCTTGTGAAAACATGCTCGTACAATCTTAACAGAGTCGGCCAATCATAATGCACAATTTAGTCATTTCAGTTATAAACATAAAATTGTAACCTGTAATTGTAGTGACATTATAAGAGATGTTTTTGGTTATTAAACTTCCTCCCCAGGGTTATGATACTTCTATGATCATGCTGCAGTTTTCAATAGTTGCAGTATATTGTAAACAATACATCAGGTCACAAGTTATCATCATGACCAATACTAACCTGCATGTTTCTGCACTCATGCAAACCCCCATCGCCGTGCTCCATGTCTCATGGTCGGCACCTTGCTCTGGTGGTCCTCGCCAAACCCTCAACAAACACGGGGTAAGCCCTTTGATCCGAACTGATTCGTTTTAGTTGAGTCTGACAGAAGAATGTGTTTATCAGGCTTTTGGTGGTCTTTGCTAAAGTTTTTTATGTGAAGAATTGGAGACATTGTCTGACTTCATGCAGAGTCCTGTCAGAAGCATCGGGTTTCTGCAGATAAGCCCTGCGCTAAATCCAAGCCATGAGCACTTATCTGTCTGGTTTTCTGTGCAAGATTGCTTAAATAACATAATGTGCATGGCATTTGTGCACTTTGGGTTCTTGTTAGTATGGCTGCCGCAGCTGCAGCACGTCCCTTTTCATTTTCAGTAAAACTAAAGGAAACAACAAAGGAAATGACTCGGAGAACGTCCTTGACACGGCCAAACTTTGGTCCCTGTTATGTTGTTCCTGCCATCCTTTGACAGAGTGAGTTGTAGAGGTTTGTTGTATCTGCAGAGGAGATTGAGGATTTCCAGCAAGGCCAACGCAGTCTTACTCCACACCACACTCATTTTATGATAAGGGAGATCTACGGCTTGAGATTGGTCCCGGGGCAGACCAGTAGACACTGGCCATAAAAAAGACAGAAGCCATAAAAGAAATGTGATGTGTGTATATGTGTGTGTGAGAGTAAAGGATAGAGAGAGGGAATTTGCATTGTGTGTGTGTGCGTGTATAAAAAAGAGCTAGCCTGGAGAGGCCAAAACAATCACCCAGTATCAGCACTTTATGGTTGAGAATACTATATCACCCTGACAACAAAGGCAGTAAAGCGCTGTATGGCGCTGTAAAACATTGTGTGATTCTGCAGTGAGCTGGTTAATTGCCTGACCACACCCCTTCTGACACACAAACGCGTGCACTCACCGACCCACTGCCCCGCACATGTGTACGCACAGAGAGACTCACAGATACACACAAGCACGTCGCCACACAGAAACGATTCCCCAAAGAAACCATAAAGACGTATGATGGATGAAAGGGAAGGTTGTTCAGGATAATCAGTCAAGGAGACAAGGCGGCATTCAGATGCTGCTTGTTGTTCCAAGACAAATTCATCACAGTGTAATTAGTTTGCGAGACTTCAAACCCACAGTCTCTTTATTGTTTTACTCGTACAACCTCAGAATAACTATAGTAGTAATGTTTGCGAGCACGCCCTCCGTCCCATTAAAGGTACATCAGGATGTTTCTTTAGTCGTCTTGTCAGATTAAAGAATTATGAAAGAAGAAGCAGTGTTTTCCATCTATAAGTCAAAATTTCAGCCCATTATCACAAATTTTTGACTTAATAACTTGAAAGTTATTTTCTCAATATTTTCTCTGTTAATATTTTGACATAATAACTTGAAATTCTGACTTATAAATGGCAAAAACTGCTTATTTCCTCAGTGGAGAAAACAAGCTTCCGTGCAGACTGAATATTTCAGTTTGGATCGTTCTGTCCTGAACTTTTGGGAGAAGTGCTCGTTTACTGAGCTTTTAGTTTGCTTTAGTTTGTTAGATTCATGCCAGCATTAGTTTTCTTTGGCATGTAACCAAACAATAACACAACACGGACAAGCAGTCGCCTCTGTGCGTACGTGTGTGAGGTCTGCATAAAACTAATGCATCTGCAAACAGGAGGACGAGTGCTGGAGTCACAAAAGGCATCTGTCATATAACTTTACACACTGTGCATGACTTTCTCACATGAGGCAAATGGACGTTTCTGCAGGATAAACAGCACGACCTATAAATCAGAGCCCGTCCTGTGTTAACAGTAACGGCTGAGTGAAGAGTGTGTGTGAAGGGTCATTAAGATTAAACACAGTAAAAAAGGAAGAAAATATCCCCCTGCAAGCCTCCCTTTCATCCATGAAATTCCTTTAGGTTAATATCGCGTTAACCAAAAACCGAGGAGAGCGGCACATCTCCCAGAAACTCCACGGCTGCAGCAGCGCCCCAGATTTTTGTGTACAACAGTTTACTGTACATGCACACTGTACATGTGCCAGCCAGTTTATAGGCAGTCAGCATTAATACAGGCACTCAAGGATAATGAGTAATGAAGGGACATCAATAAGGGCTATGAGCGACATATCTGACGGGGCAGCTTTTAATAATGGCCACCGTCAGCACAGACACACAGACAGATGGAGGGGGGGCAGGAGAAAGTGAGCAGAGTAGAGAGGAGTGATGATGGAGATGGATGGAAGAGCAGGGAAAGGAAAGAGAGACAGAGCGGTAGATGCCAAAGAGAGATGGAGTGATAGAGGCATGGAGGAATAAAGGATTCGTCCACTCAGTTATTGCCCTAACAGGGTCCTGGAGGACTGAAGCGTATCACCGTTTGCTGTTGGGCAAGAAGTATTTTACATTTTACACCCTGGACACATCAGCAGATGAACAGGTTCAGATAACCCCATCACCATGCTACTCCTGCGTACACCACACCTGGCTGTAGGTGTGTTTTTATCTTTGCATTATCCCTGCAACGGTGCACCTTTTACCCTCTGACAGCTGGGACAGGCTCCAGCCCCCTCCCTGCAACCCTGAACTGGAAAAGCAGAAGAAAATGGATTGATGGAAATGCACAATCGATACCACTGAAACTGGCTCCAACCCTGGGGATGCCATTAAGATGGACAATATGAATTTAGGAAAGACTTGAAACTTGGCTGCAGCATTATTAGCATTATTAGAGCACGACTGGCCTGCCATTGGTGGGGTCTTCACGCTTGAAACGGGGTCACTGACCGCCGTGCAGATCCACGCTTCGTCTTGCCATAACAGCTGCCAGGAATTTCTTTGTGTCCCCGTTGACCCACGCTGGGCCTGCTGCCGCTGGCACCCACCACAGCTGGATGCTTGCTGAATCGCCTTCTCCTCCAGGGCTTCCCATTCACCAATCATATCTTCCCAGTGACTGTTCTTCACTGCCGTGGATGCACTTTGCTGCAGTGTCATCCTGCTCTTCTGCCATTTTTCCTCCTCTTAAAGGGCTGGACTCTGTCGGCGTAGCTCATTAAGCTAGTTGAGGGCAAAGTTAGGAAGTAAAGCATTAAAAACAGCATTTTCCACAATAAACACACACAGTACCAAAATATATAAAACAGAACCATCGACTAAAACCACAATAAATAACACAGAAAGCACAAAAAGCCACAGCAGAAGTACTTAGGCTCAGTTCAATAAGCTAAGTTCTCTCTTTTCTGTTTTCTTGAATGCGTGGTCAAAAACATTGGCGAAGCATACGAGAGCATGTAATCATATTCAGAGAAATGAAGCGATCTATTAGAAAACCAACCAGCACGTTGATAATTACGCTGTACATTTGAAAGGAGGGAAAGTGCTTCTATCTCCCTCATAGTCTTTAGAACATGACTCAGCTTCATAGAAAACAAAAGCAAAAGCAATTAAGACCTTTCGCCGTTCATCACTGAAATTGAATCGTGTGAAATACACCCCAGCATTATTAGCTGGAGCTGCTAGGCCACTGCCTGGCGCTCAGATATATACATATATATTACAAATAATGGAGGAAAGCAGCTGAAAAATGAATAGAGCAATTTTAATTAGGTGAGAGCTGTGTACTGTGCTATCATGTGTGCCATAATAATAATGAATATGCACGGCCAAGCAGGGATAAAGTGTGTAATGAATGGTATGTCTGTTATTACCTTAATTAAACTGATTTCAAGCAATTCTGTTTGACCGAGCAAGAATCCAGCGGGAAAATAATTTTCTGTCTTTATGAGCGTTTCTCTGAAAGTTTCTCTGCTGCAGTTTGTCGCTGCTGGCAGCACCGCAGACACTCTTTGGATATATGCGTTTTATATTTCAGGAGACTGCGCAGTGCTAAAAGATGGACTGAGAAAGACGCAGACAGACAGACAGACACGAGCGCCGTCTTCCATCTTACTTAAAATGTAAATGGTTGCGTTGGGATTGGTTAAGGCTTCACTGCTAACGAGGCACGCTGGGGTGATAGATGGAGCTTTAATTCTGAGAAGGAATTGAACTACAGGCCTGGGAGACATTAGTTAAGCAACATGGCACCCTTCCCATCCATCTGTGCCTCAGCCTCCTCCCTTTCAGCTCTTTCCGTCCATTCTGCCACCTTGGTTTACCATTACTCAGGGACACGTCACGGCTGGGCCATCCATCAATCCACTGTTTCCCCTTTCTTTCCTTCCATTCACCTCTCTTTACACCCCAGCACACATTTTAAAAAGTCTTCTTTCTTCTGGTTCACCCTTCTTCATCTTCTTCATTTAAAACTTTCAACATACTCATCCTAAACACTGCTCATGAAACTGTGCTGATGAGTAAAGGTCGCTTTTGCTGTGATGCAGGGAAGAGAGGAGAGCTCAGACTTTATACTTCAGCAGGACTTTGAAGACGGGGCGTGGCACATTAGCAGATTGCTGGCTGTTGGTTTAGTGTTGTGAGCCGGCCACATGCAGTGGTGCTCCTTCACATATTACACTTTGCTTTCCATAAACATCAGATTTGCATTAATCAATGCACTCTGTTTACATGGCATATTAGTATGAAGCAATCCAATCACAGCTGCGGCGGTCTTTATCGCCGCAAACTACATTTGTTATTTGTGGGGAGGTGCACCTCGGGCAGTGTGTATGCAGTCGCAGAGTACTTAGGGGTGCAGTTTAAGAAACAAATAAATCAAAGTGATTATTTTAAGGCTCTATTAAGTTAGTGTTAATGAACATTTCACACATCTGCTGCTTTTATTGTGAAAGAGTCACAGGAAACATTTTTCTGTCCCCATGGTTAACACTGACGCTCTTCGTTCATTGCAGATTAAAATAGATACTGATCATTGGTGGTGTCTGTCATTAAGATCCATCCATCCATCCATCCATGCCTCCATCATGAGCTCCATCCATCCATCCATCCATCCATCATGAGCTCCATCCATCCATCCATCCATCCATCCATCCATCCATCATGAGCTCCATCCATCCATCATGAGCTCCATCCATCCATCCATCCATGCCTCCATCATGAGCTCCATCCATCCATCCATCACGAGCTCCATCCATCCATCCATGCCTCCATCCATCCATCATGAGCTCCATCCATCCATCCATCCATCATGAGCTCCATCCATCCATCATGAGCTCCATCCATCCATCCATCCATCCATCATGAGCTCCATCCATCCACCCATCCATCACGAGCTCCATCCATCCATCCATCCATCCATCACGAGCTCCATCCATCCATCCATGCCTCCATCCATCCATCATGAGCTCCATCCATCCATCATGAGCTCCATCCATCCATCCATCCATCCATCCATCCATCCATCCATCCATCATGAGCTCCATCCATCCATGCCTCCATCCATCCATCCATCCATCCATCCATCCATCATGAGCTCCATCCATCCATCATGAGCTCCATCCATCCATCCATCCATCCATCCATCCATCCATCCATCCATCCATCCATCATGAGCTCCATCCATCCATCCATCCATGCCTCCATCATGAGCTCCATCCATCCATCCATCCATCACGAGCTCCATCCATCCATCCATGCCTCCATCCATCCACCATGAGCTCCATCCATCCATCCATCCATCCATCCATCCATCCATGCCTCCACCATGAGCTCCATCCATCCATCCATCCATCCATCCATCCATCCATCCATGCCTCCACCATGAGCTCCATCCATCCATCCATCCATCCATCCATCACGAGCTCCATCCATCCATCCATCCATCCATCCATCCATCCATCCATGCCTCCATCCATCCATCCATCCATGCCTCCATCCATCCATCCATCCATCCATCCATCCATCATGAGCTCCATCCATCAATCCATCCATCCATCCATCCATCATGAGCTCCATCCATCCATCCATCCATGCCTCCATCCATCCATCCATCCATCCATCCATACATGCCTCCATCCATCCATCCATCCATCATGAGCTCCATCCATCCATCCATCCATCCATGCCTCCATCCATCCACCATGAGCTCCATCCATCCATCCATCCATCCATCCATCCATCCCTCCACCATGAGCTCCATCCATCCATCCATCCATCCATGCCTCCACCATGAGCTCCATCCATCCATCCATCCATCCATCCATCACGAGCTCCATCCATCCATCCATCCATCCATCCATCCATCCATCCATCCATGCCTCCATCCATCCATCCATCCATCCATGCCTCCATCCATCCATCCATCCATCCATGCCTCCATCCATCCATCCATCCATCCATCCATCATGAGCTCCATCCATCAATCCATCCATCCATCCATCCATCATGAGCTCCATCCATCCATCCATCCATCCATCCATCCATCCATCCATCCATCATGAGCTCCATCCATCCATCCATCCATCCATGCCTCCATCCATCCATCCATCCATCCATCATGAGCTCCATCCATCCATCCATCCATCCATCCATCCATCCATCATGAGCTCCATCCATCCATCCATCCATCCATCATGAGCTCCATCCATCCATCCATCCATCCATCATGAGCTCCATCCATCCATCAGCTCGTTCTCTGGTTCTTTAAGAAGTTTGTAGTGCAGTAAAAAAAATAAATAGAAAAGAGAGATGACAGATGTTTACTTTGATTACACAAACATTACGTAGGCGTATGTAATGAATAGTAGGTTTGTTTTATAATTATAACATGAAGAACGTCAGCGTATAATAATAGTGTCCAACAGTATATTTCTACCTAACTCAGCAGCTCATTCTCTTTAAAGATGTCACACATTTTAGGGTCACTTTGAACAACAGGGTAGATGTGAAACGTAAGAGTGAGGTCAGAGGTCAAATGTGAAATGATATTTGGATACAAACTGTAATGTGATATTTAGAATCCCCATGCACCAGCATCATTACTAAATATTACTGATACAAACTAGGGCAGCAGAATTTTAGGCAGTTTTAAAGACGAGACATTTTGTGAAAGTTTGACCATTTTTGACCTTGAAGAAAAGGTCAGAGGTCAAATGTGACACATTTTACATCTTCATGCAGCACTTTCTATATGTTGACAATAAACACCACAGTTGTAAGAGTCATAGTTTCAAAGTTATAAGGCGTTCTGTCAATTTTTGACCAATAAATCATAACAATGTCCATGAAGAGTGGATGAAAGCCAGATTTTAATGGATCGTTAACATGACCTCACTCTACACTCTACAACATTTTACCAGAATTCATTCAAAACGTTTCATGTTTGCAGACAAAATGATGTGCAAACGCTACCACAAACATAAACTCCTTGGTGGAGGTGAAAACGTTTCCTGTGACCTTTATTTGTATTTTACATTTACATTTATCATTTCTGGCCAGCTGTTGAAAGAGCAGCCTGAAATTAGAGTAAAATAAAATATGTCACCCATGGTAACCCATGTCATGAAGCCGTACACACCTGCCAATCAAACGGTGTCACATGCTCACCGACAGACTGAGCAAAAGAAGAGCGGATCATGGACAAAGCAGCCTAGAAGCTGGATCTCATTGATTATACAGTTCAATATTAGACTGAAGGATGCAAACGCGTCGGAAAAAATGTGAAAAATGCAGCATTTTAGAGTGATTTAATTTAAGTGTGAAGGCATCGCCGTTCCTTCCTTCGTTACTTTCCTTGTCTCACTCCTCCTTCCTTTCATCGAGCCTTCCCCGCCACGCTCCCGCCTCCAGCGTCCATCATTTATCACCCTGAATCCAACATCGCTTCAGCCTTACTGTGTACCTTCCCTCTCTTTCTCCTCCCTTACAACATATTAATCCTTCGTGCCAGTGTGAGCCCTCCCATTCTTGCACTTCTTCATCACTCTTTATCTCCGCCTTATCTCTCTCTCTCCCTCTCCCTGCAGCACCACACCCTGCCATTGTTGTCTCTGTGACACATATTCTTCCCATTTGTCACTTCTCCTCCTTTAAATGAAAACATTCATCCCTTCACCTGTCCCCCTTTACATCCCGCTCTCACTGTTTATTTACTCATCCCTTTCTTTTCCCGGGAAAACTGTCGTCCTGTTATGGAAGGTAAATCCATCCTTCTTCTACTGTCCCCCTCACTTCCCCTTTGTCTCATCCTTGATCTCCTCAAACTGTCCTTCCAGTCATACAAAGTGCATGGGCTCTTTTTGATAGCGGGTATCTATTAAACACAGGTTCAGGCCAGATTTAGCAATAACACAGGACTCTGGCTACAGCCATCTTCTCCTCTTTGCCTTTCTCCACTGACCCCTCCCTATCTGCCTCAGTCCATCCATCCATCACGCTCTTCTTCTCTTTAGTGTTACACATGAGCTGGTGGCAAGGTAATGATTGGTTTAAACAGGTAGTCTGTATGCATGGAGGCTCGCTAAACGATATTAATGGTGTGTGTTTGTGTGTGTTTGTGTGTGCTTTCCTGTATATTGCATGAGACTTAATGCCCTCTAACATTATCAAGCCCTGGTGCGATAAGCACGTGCAGACAAGAATTCACATAATTACTTTATGTAATAACTATCAGTTCAGTCACAACCTGCAGGACGAGGTCACCGCAGAGTTAACGTTTGCATCCCGCGTTTATCGTGAAAACACGCATTACTTTTTCATGAGGCTGTACACAAATGTGCTGAAAGGATTTCCTTCTGCATAAATTACTTGCTCTCATTCTTCTTCTGCCTCGACTTTTATTCACGTTAGTGCAGCAGTGGACGAGTACGACTTGCTGCTAGTAGCAGCTTGGTTGTTAATGAGTGGACAAAAAAGTTTTTGTCCAAAATGCTGACTTTAATTAGTTTGATTAAATGTTCATTTTACATGTAATTTTGTTACATAATTACAGCATAAAATGCTAAATTTAATGAAATTCAGTTTATGCCAACTGCAAAATGATTAAATAATTGGATAAACAATCCTTCGATTTCACATATTTCTGTTGCATTTTACTAAAAATTATTGCTTTACATTTATTGAGGGTTTATGAGTCCAGCTTCTGGAGGCAGAACCATAAACCATCCAACTCCAAATCTGAGACGCAGCAAACATTTTTACTCTGGTTTTCAAATGCTGTTTGTTTAACTTTCAGAAGTAATGATCTCATTCTGGGTTCAAATTCACCCCTTCACAAACTAAGAGACGTGTTACACACCTGCATTTTCTACTGCACAGCATCACACTCTGCCAGAGCTGTTACAGTGTTACCCTTGATTAGAAAGGATGTGCTGGTGAGGAGATGAGGAGGCCTACAGATGATATGTATGGGACTGATAACAGCAGACTTTTGCCATTCAGTAGACTGATAACATCCAGACGTGGCGACCAGCTCAATCAGAACCTGAATGTCCACCAGAGACCAGCTGCCAGCTATAAGAGATAAGAGACAAACTTCAGGTCCATAATTTGTTGGACAGCTGAATCATTTTTTCCATTTTTGTCTCAGTACACCAGCACGGGGGATTTTAAGTCAAAGACTAAAGATGTGACAGAATAAAAAAAGGATTTCTGTGGTTGAGAAAAACAGCTTCATAACATTTAACCAAGTATACACTCGACTGAAGGTTTACACCAAGGTGCAAACCACTGGTTACACTCATCATCAGGGAGGGCAGATCGGACTTTACCAGAAAACATCTCAAAGAGCACTTTTCTCACAAACTAACCAAGTTTATTTGCACCAGAATGAGGGAAGGAGCAAAAAAAGCTCATGATCTGAAGCACACCACATCACCCACGTCTCCAGTTTTTATCAGTTATGTGAAACTGCCAAAGTGAAATCTTTTCTTTCTCCAAAAAACGCATTCATGCCTTCATCACCTCGTGATTGGATTACCGCAGTTCTCCGTTTTTGGGTGGAGAACACTCAGATCTCCATCACTTGCAGTTTGTCCAAAATACTGCTGCACATTTTTTAACAGGTCAGGTCACTCAATTTATTTTATTTAAAGTTAGTTAAAGTTTCTGGGCTGCCTCTCCTCAAAGTAGCCATCCATCAAGACTTTCTCCATTTGAAGCAATGCATCATCAGGGATTGTAACATTGTAACAGCCGGTCCTTTTATCGAATTAAATTATTGATCTGTGGTTTAATGTTGTTTTTTTTTAACACATGTGTTGCTTAAAATGTGCTACAGAAATAAAACTGACATTGACATCAACTGCTAAACATAGTGGAGGTGGTGTTATGACATATATAAAGAGATTGTATATATTTCAGGCTTACAGGATTCAATTTAAGAGTTTGAAGTCAATAAAAATTATGACAGGACAAAATGCAGTTTTTCTCCAGATATTAAACGTAAGGCTCTACAACAAAGTGACCTGGTTTGCTAAAACACATACACACTGTTTTATCACTGGAGAACAGACCCAGGACTGCAACGCTTCACAGTCAATGGTCTTTTTGAGCCTGTGAACATGGGGGACCATGTCTATAACAACTACACGGTGCAATTCTTATTTATATGCCATGAATTAAAGTTAAAAGTTGACACTTTAGTCACATCTCGATTGGATGTGCTAACATCCATGATGTAGAGAGGCAACATGATAAAAGTTTAATCCTTGTCCAAATACTCCCAGAGATAACTGTGTATGTGAGATCTGAGGCAGGGATGGGAAGTACTCAGATTCCACGTCGTGTTTCTTGAGCAGACACTAAAGTTATTACTTGTCAAAAGTCTGGCACATAACAGCTTAGCAGCATAAGAAATGATGACACCCAGACAGAAGGTGGGGTATTATAGGCTAAAGGACACATTCTCCTGGGGAAGAGGCCGGCAGCATGCAGGCTATCACTTCTAAGCTGTGTTTGTTTACTAGTGAGTCACACATGTTGACACTGAAGACCACCAAATGACAGAAAAACATAAGACACATAAAGGGACTGACTTTCGACCCCGTTTTACATTAAAAAGTGAGAAGAAGCTGTCTTTGAATGAAACTGCTGGAAACAAAAACCAAAACAAAACAGAAAATAAAGCTCGCTAGCTCAAGTTCATAGTGTCATGCTCATTTGCGTGCACTGCCGCCCACACACGCCTACGCACGTGTGTGCAAACAGTTGCAAAGAGTGGGTGAGAAAGAGTCAGACTAAGAAAAGACCTTTGATATTCAGCTTTCATTATTTGGGCAACATCTTCTGCACGCATCTAAATCTGCAGAAACGCAGAGTTTCAGCCAGAAAGCTGCGAGCTCGCTTTATGTTACGTTGGCTGTACTGAGGTCACTCTTGGATTAATTTAGACCTTAAACAGAAGGTCAGTTCATCTGTGCAAACTCTGAAAGTTAATGTATGCGCGAGTCTTGCTTTAATATAACAGGATCATTTAACACTTTCTTCTCTGTTTCTATTAATCGTTTCCTTTAGGTGCAAGGAGTGAACTTGAACTAAAGATTTCCACATATGCCTCAAACTATATTCACAACATGCTACCCCACATCAGTGTATCTGTGCAATTCAACAGTGCCACCTAGAGCTCAAGGAAAGCATAGCAGCAGTGAATTATGAGTGGGTGCAGATCTGCTCATCAACATACTGTCATGATCTGTCTTCTACTTTGACTCAGTGTGTGTTTGCGTGTGTGTGTGTGCACATCTTGTCAGTCACCTCCGGTGTGATCTCTACAGCTATAATTATTCATGGTCGGTCAGCTGTCAAGTCATGACGTTTACATTCATGCATGAGTCGGACAAAGATGCAGAGCAGCACATTCTCAAACACACGTTTGTTATGAGCTGCAGTGGCATCATATATCACCATCGTGGGAATAAAGGCATCGCTTTGCTTCATGAATGTGGCCAAAATGGCACAGAGTGTGTCCGGGTTACATTAAGAACCACCTGCACTAATTATTTAAAGACACAGCAATCAACCGATCGCACACAAACATCGCATCACGCCACCTTTCAAGCATCCTCGTGTGGAAACATCCTGGTTGTTCAGGCGAGCACAAAATCAAGTCTGAATGGAAATGCCTCACACAGCTTTCTGTGTGTTCCCCTCAGGGTATTAGTGTGATATTGGCTATTTCCTGTTTTGAAGGCGAGTTACTTTACAGTCAGGCAGAGACGCAGATGGCCTAGTCACCTCTCGGTGATGGTCTGTGACTGGCATGATTGCTGTGCGGTCTCTGTTTGTCTGTCTGCCTCTTTCTATTCCACCGCGACGTCCCTCATTCCCTCTCTATCAGCCTGCTTCCCGACTCTTGTTTTCTAGTCTCTTTGTTGCTTTATCTGCTGGTGCATGAACACTAAAGTGAGTTATTTTCATAGTTATCGCATGTGGAGACGGCAGGGTCAACTGTGAGAGTGGGTGTAACAAGCAGGAAGTTGAGGCAATAAGTCTTTCTTTGTTTCGAGGCTCAAGAAGACGTAATTGTTCACGGATGAAAAATAGCTGTCAGTTAGAAAGGTTAAAATAACAGCTGTAAGAAGCAAGTAGGCTGCACATATTTCATGTTTAACCAGCACCACACCCACTACATGTCTTCCTCTAAAATAATACCATGTAGCTGCAAAGGAAATGTTATCACTTCCAAGTCATGGGAGACGCAGTGGCATGAATCCATAGACAGAAAAAATAAAGTCTGCTCAAGGTACCTGATTTTTATATGAGTTTGAATGTTTACCACAATTACATCAAGAGCTCTCTACATTTATGAAGTGAGAAAGACGACTCCGAGTGAAAGCTTTTCTGCTTTACTTCCACAGCATTGTCCCGGACTCAAACGTTGTCCTTAGTGCTTCCCAGCGTGTTCAAATGTGAGAACAACAGTTCCTGAACCACATATGTGATGAACAACACCCCTGACACGCCAAAACAGCCACATTTGACATCCTGAGAAGGAGAACATCAGAGGCTGAGTACCTACAGGTCGTATTTGTGCATGCAAACAGACTGTCTGTACAAAAACATAAATTCAGGTAGATTTAAATAGATAAGATCCTCCAAGTGTCCTCACACCTGATTCTGATTATTCCTACCAGAGCACAGCAGTAAATAACTTCACCTTCTGACAGTCATGAACATCTCATTTAGAAAAGGAAGGAAGAGTGGCGGTGTTGTGTCTGCTGCACTGTTTTATTAGCCGTGCCAGAACGATGGTTTGAAATATGACCACTTCCTGATCTCCGTGTCAGCTTCTCCTTCGTCTGTGTTTTTCCGTCTGTGGCTGTCAGTCTGTGGCACAGCTCTCTCTCGCACACATACACATTATCAACCTATCATCATGGACTGCTGGTCTATGATAATCGCGTGTCATCCTGAGCCAGTTTTATTATTGATCACCGGCTGTAATGATCAGAAGATGCAGATGATGGCACCACCCTCATTGATTACCGGTGACAGCTACAAAGCATGGCATAATTCTCATTGATCAGCAGTGACGGTGTGTAAAAAAAAAAGGTGTCATCTCCATCGATTAGCAGTAAAAATGTGCGGCAAAGATGCCCCGTCGGTCCCCACTGAGTGGAGCCCTTTTACACGCACTTGTATTCATCATGTGAATGTGTGTGGTACACGTGTGTTAGGAAGAAGATGAAAAGCGACAGGAAATAGACTGAAAAGAAGATGCTAAACTTTGCTGCAGATCTTTAACACCTCTATAGCCACGGCACGCCCCCATAGAAGAGACCATTTCATTAGCAGGACAAGCTGCAGAGAATCGGCACCGAGCGAGCACCGAGCATCGCCGTTACCCCAAGAGGAGATTTGTGGCACGGCGGGTTTAAGCTGTTTCAGAGGCAGGTGGTTTAGATGCTGTGGCTCATTGGCGGCACATTAATAAACTTAAATAATAAACTACACAAAAGCTCCACCTGACAGTCACTGTGCGTAACTACACATCTATTAACCTCCTCTTTATAAGAAGAGCCTGTGTGGTGCAGGTTTGGTGTGAGCACTTACCTCAGATTCATCGCAACTTTCAAACAGGTAGGTAATCTAAGACATGGGTTATTTCCATGAGCTGTGATAGCTGTAACATTTGTTCGTGAGTGTAAGTTACTGCTGCTTACTATCACTTTTGGTGAAGAGCTTATTATTTTTGCACTCTCCTTCTCATCGTCTCCTTTACTCCCCGCACTCCTCTCTGTTCCCGTTTCTTCTTTCACCTCGTTCTTCTCAGTTAGTCTTGATTTCTTCTTCCTCACTGTCTCACTCCCCCCATCTCTGTGATTTATATGTTTCCTGGTGGTGTTTTTCCCCCTGCTACCTTGATGAGTGCTCAACCACACATGCATACACACACACACACACACATTAGATGGATGAGCTGGAGATAACTAAAGCAGCCAGACTTCACTGTGAATTATAATCACCTTCAATCTGTGTCTCTGAATCCCTGCCCAGTTCTTCTGTTCATGGGTGGGTGCGTGTGTGTGTGTGTGTGTGTGTCAGGAAGCTCTACTCTCCTCACCAAGTCATGTGTGAGCGCCTCTTTCATGAATGTAAGTGATGGAGCAGCGAGGAGTTTGTTCCCTGAAGGGTTGTGTACGAGTGTGTGTATATGTCATTGCTCCTACTTATTATTCTCTGCGTCCCCTGGTGTTTGACCTGTTGTGTCGAGTTGGAATATAATGCTATTTCCACTGCTGCTCACATACAGTGCGCACACTCAGACACACATACCTTGAGGCAACAGCCATCAGGGTCCATCACTCACCCTCCCATAAGGTATTCAACTGCACTATGTCAATGTCACATTGCCATTGGCCCAGTGTGTGTCTGTGTGTATAAAAAAGGAAGAAAGAAAGCTGGTGGTCCAGCAGTCAGTGAGGTAGGAGGAGAGAATGCACACTGGAAATATAAATCTCAGACAGCGAGAGGAGAGGGAGGCGATGTTTGAGGGAAAATCCATATACCTGAACTCGCCAGCGGTAACCTGCACACATGTGAGAGAGTAAATTTTACAATAAACAAATCGTTTATTTTTTTTTTCACTTCAGTCTTCTTCGAGTCGATACCAAAATGAGTTTGCATGGTAGAAAAGGTTCAGCTACACGAGGAGTGCTCCACATGCTCCACATAGACACTCTGATCAGAGCAAAACTGGCCCAAATTTCATAAACCGTGTAACCACACGTGTCTGAGTTCTTCCTGCACACTCCGGCCTCTGAGATGTAAATGCGTAGAGATGTAAACTTGTGTCCTCTCCAAAGTCATCCGCGTCCAGGCTGAAACGCTCCTCCCAGGACACTTTTCTTTTTAATGCAAACTCGTTCAGAACTACGAGCAACATAACAACAGCAACCACGGCAGATGGTAAATATCCGTCTTCAGAGAGCTGCTCAAACGCACCGGATAAGACAGCAACTTGAAGAAGACAAATGCGAGAACCATTCATCACTTTTACATGTCACACTAGTCTAATTAGAAGTGTGGGTGCAGTACAGCATGCAAACAGCACACTGTATGAAATCATATCCCATGTAAACAAGGAGTTCAATGAGAGTATGTATCCACGTCACAGCAGGCAAGGCGCAGCGTGATCTTCCCAACACCAGAGGCCGTGAACTGAGTAACGTTTGGACTGTTTAAGAAAGAAATACATAAACCCCTCAGATCCTCACGCTCACTGGCTCGTGCAGATGTTTTCCATCGTGTCTGCAGTTTTCTAAATAATTCCATTATTGTCCTATTTTCTATAGCCCACTTTAAATACTGCAGCAACCCACAAGAGAGAGTCTTAGATCGCTTTGATGTTTGAAATGTAAATTTTCATGTAAATGTGCCAGAAATTTATGAAGAAAATAAATAATTTAGTCGCTGTGATAATGTGCAGGAACTATGCACAAAAGCAAACACAGCCAAAACATGTTTTTCACTTTCTTCTTGATGACTAATCAAACCTGATGGTGGAAGTGAAGAGAAACAGATGTGATAGCAAGGTTTTCATGGCTGAGGAGGTAACGATGCTGTATGACGAATCCTCAAGCTTCATCGACAGCTCATAATAAAAATAAACACAACCAGCGTGTCTGAGTGAGAGGGGCCCACATGGGCGAGAAAGAGTAAAATGGGGTGATGCTGCCATCTACTGTGGAAGACAGGAACTTCTCATTTTGAAAAATCTATAATTTCCTTCTTTTTTGTACCTGCCCAGATGTTTGTTAACTCTGACTTATGACTCACTGAAGCATTAAAAGAAGGGATGGACCAGTCTTGTGTCTTCACATAGCAGATATCTTAGTATCTTTATCTTAATCTGTCCAAAATATCTTCAACACACGAACATCTGAAAGTCATGTCCTCAACAAACAGGAAAAATAAGCCTGACACAAGACCTGAGAGAAGCTTCTGGACCTTCAGCTGATCCGTCTTGAGCCACAGGTCTCCTTCAAAAAGACTGTAAAGAAGTGCATTAAATATTTATCTGAAAACGTAACATCTGACTTCTTATGCAATCTTTTGAAATCATCCATAAACTAGTCATCACATTGTCTCAGGTGATGACTCCTGTGGTGAGAAACAAACTGTTCCTAACTGTGGATCACGCTCACTCCAGACTGTGTTTTAATGTCCCAGGGACAGCTTTAATCTTCCAGACTGCAGCGCTGTGCTCCAGAACGATCACACAGGACTTTCAAACAGAAGACTCAAGTATTAGAGGGATGTGAGAGCAGATATTAATAAAGCATCGGTATAAAAGGCCTCTTTCTGCTTCATGTAATGAGACACATGTTTAAGTATAACAAAAACCACACTTCCAGTTTCAGAGCAGTAAACTCAAGAAGTGTGAGTTTTGAAGTGTTGCTGCCTTCGCCACTGCAATCTGGAGCATCAGGACTTACTGAGTGTGCCATTCATCCCTGGAGTATCCTGTGTGTGTGTGTTGTTGTTTACCCCTGTTTCTTTTTCACGTGGATAATGTAATTGACCGAGGGAGGGAATTCAGCCTCGGACAGAAGGAAGCATGTAACAGGATCGGCTCGTGCTTGGAGTTTGTGCCCTTTTTGTTTTGGTTTTTTGGGGATTTTTAAAGAAATCTTTGACTAAAGGCTGTTTTGGGATTTTATTGTGAAGGATCAATATCCATTATTTTTTTTAAAAAAACTTTTGGAAAGAGCCAATGGGAGCTAAGTTTACCATCTGCTGCTGTCACTATCTGAAACACAACCAAGAAGAGAGGAATGCTATTTTGCGGTTAGAAAAACTCTGTTACAATCCCAACTCGTCACCCTTTATTCCTCTTCTTATTTTAATATACCAAAGTACACATTTATAGTATCCTAGTTTTATTTCTTTCTCTCTAGGATGCACAGCACTCCCAGGCCACTTGAGCAGCTATCCAGTGGGTCTAGTGACAGTGAGACAGAAGAGAAGAACATATTTGGACCACCACCTTCAAAAACGAGTCAGTGGAAAAACCAGCAAAGCCAGAGGAGCACCGCTGATCAGCGGGCCATCGCAGACAGAGCCGAAAACACTCCCATCAGTCAGGGACTGGATCGAGAGTTACAGGCTTTCATCAGCATGAGAGACCAGACTGACGAGGCTACGGAGGTGACAGAAAACATGCTGTACACTACAGACGCTGAAATAAGCGTAATGAAACAGCAGCGTTTATCGCAAAACTGGGAAAAAACATATTTATAAAACAATCTGTTCTCATCTGGGTGTGTAACATATAGGAGTCAATCTGCTCACAGGACATGCCACTTAAGCTTGTAAACTTATATAACTTATAAGCATTTGGCTGATTAAACTAAAACTATATAATAGGGTATTTTTTATTAATATTAGTGTGTATTCTCCAGCAGTTTAAAAGACGTCGAGGTATGTCTAAATTCCAGTGAATGCAGCTTAAATTAAGAATTTAAGGAATCTTTCAAAAAACACAAACAAAACTCAACATTTACCGGCCAAACTGGAGTTCCTCGTGACTGGATGCTGTCAGAAAATTCCCATCTGCTCTCCACTGGATCTCTAATGTAATAATCTAAAAAGGGCAGACACACAGGTGACTTTCATAGAAGCCTGATTTATGTCAATAAATAATATGAAATAGTGCCACAGATAGTGTTTCAGTGACAAACAAGCCATAATAATTATGAATATGCATAAAAGCCTTGGTTAGATTAGATTAGTGCGAGGCCAGAGGAAAATCTGTTGCTCTCACTCAGAAAATGAGAAAGAATGCAGCTGTCTAAAAACAGCTATTCAGCAAATGTGACCACGGGTCAATTAGTGATTGAGCACCGACACACAAACGACACACAGACCACGTGCTCCTTACTTACTCAGTCACTCAGCGCCTATCACTGCTGTTTATTCGTTAGTTAGACTCCATCATTGTCAGTGTGCTTGTGTTTGGAGGTGGTGGATGTACAAACCCCAGCACGTCTCGACTTTTGATTTTGAATCCTTATTTTTTCAGGGTTTTTTGGTGACATTAGCAAGCAAAAAGTTTATTGGTTTGTTTTTTCTCAACTTTTGAGTCGTGCTTCATTTCTGCGCAGAGGGAACACATCAGGACAGAGGCTGTTTTCTCAGAATTTCAGGACCGCAGCTCAGTGAGCATTTGAGTTTAGTGCACACGTCAGGCTGCAGGACACAGTGGGCACATTGTGTAAATAAATGAACTCCTTGATGGAGATGTAGGTCATTAGCTTGGCAGGCCGGTCAAAGAGAATATTCACTGCACAATTCTCAGCATGCTGCGGGACTGCTTTTAATATTAGGACAAAAACAAAAAACTCAGCAGGCCTGAAACATTAAAGAGCCCTCACAGTGGTGGGGGCCGAAGGGGTGGGGGGTTATCTAGAAGATGAAGTAGGACATACCACTCTGTCAACTTTGTGTTTTTTATACTTTACAGTTAAAATCTGTTTTTTCTGTATAATTTAAAGACAACTTTCAATTTTTAAGAGTGGACTTTTAACAATATTTTAATTCCCAGACAAACACAGTGGCTGTGTGGATCGTGTGAGGAGCCAAAGTGCAAAACATGGGAGACAGAGTTAATAAAAGTCAACTTTAATAGCTAAACCCTTTTTATTTCTTTAACTCAGTCACCTACTGCTTATCACAAAGAAAAAAACCACGTAATCCAACATACAGCAGCAAAAGTCCCATAAGGCAGAAACTTACACTGATAGAGCACAGACGATGTTGCAACAAGAAGGCGGGACTATTTATACACATGTGTATAAATAGTCCCGCCCAATCTACAAATTTGGGATCGGCACACTAGATAATGAGGAACAGGTGAAGACAATCAAGACAAAGAGACAGAGGGGGGATTGAAATAAGACATAACTAACCTCCAAAGTAAAACAGGAACAAGAGATGAATGAACTGTGAGGGTGTAGCACCCCACCACTCTATACTGTGTCCAAAACCTGGGACCCCCGTTTTGATCAAACTAGGTGGGCTGGTGTGTTTGAAGCAAACTAAATACCACAATGATTCTACAGTTTCCAGTCCTCTGATAGCAACTCCAACATTAAACACACTTACCTGCAGGTTAAAAATCACACACGATTTTAAAGAATTTACACAGACAACCCTTTAACACAAGAAGCTCCTAATAACACGTCCAAAAAGCAAACTGCTAAATATTAAACCCATAAAATAAAATATACCTTTCAACGAGGACATTGGGTCACTAAAGAATAATAAGTAAACGTCTGACGAAACAAAAAGTAAAAATGGCTCTGTGGTCATGAAAATACTAAACAGGATTCAGCCATCATTCATTTTGTTATTCGTACATGTGCGATTCATAAAGCCTGAGGACAACTGACGGCTCTTAAGTGGAAGGTGTGGGTGGATTGGTAAATAACTTTCTGCTGATTCATGAGGCTGACATTTGTGCTTTTTTAAATTGAATACACTGCAGAAATATAATTTCCCTCAGTTGTAAGTTGCATCATCATTAGTATATTTTAATTAGGAAGTGTTTGTGTTTGTCTACAGGAATGGGAGAAGTTGAATTATGACATACACACCTTGCGCTATGCCAAACGAGAGGTCAGAGCTCGGTGGAAGAAAATCCTGCTTCAGCTCGGTGAGTTCTCGGTTGTTTCCGCTCTTTTCTGCTGCCTGTGTAATTCCCCGTTCTTCCCGCTGCTCATCTCTTTGGATCCCTGCAGGTTACCAGTGTGAGGTGGACGCCTTGCTGTGTGTGAACAAACAGCGCCGATTCAGTCGAGATGAAGAACATCTTAACAAAGCGACTGAACTGTTGACGCAGCTGCTGGACCACACCTCTCTGTTCCCTCCTGGAACAGGACACCAGAACCGATACCTCTGTATCATGGTACACGCAAACACGCATCCATAACATTGTCAACCACGGGTCCCTGGACATTATTCCTAATTTTTCAAAGGAAATATTGGACACTGCAGTATCTTTTACCTGTTTTAAAAACAAAAAGTCTGGTGAATGGATCTAAGCTCCCATTCGTGTAAAAATGGACTGTAAACCTGTTCACGGCGTACCCAGAAAATGGGTGTATGGATTTTCAGGCTTCATTGATTGTCATAACACAGAGTTTGCTCTTCTGTAAGTTTCATATGGCTGGAATTTAGACCTAGTTAGCTTGTCTTCTTCACCCGTGGAGTACCTCAAGGCTCCATTTAGGGCCTGTTTTCATTTACTGGTATAAACCCCCTCGAGACCCTATTTGCTGTACACATCTCCACACTTCTCTAAATATAAATATATCTGCTTTTGAATTTCAGTGACTGCTGGTAATGGGTCCATCCTCTTTCTTCAGTTGCAGGATTATAAGACAGAGGATCCTGTCTGGTCCTCTGAGAACCATAATGTAGCCATTTAAGATCAGTATCATCCAACCTTGATGCTCATTTAGGGAATCGTGGAGTGACACTGATTCAAGATTCAATTCTGCTACTTTTTTCAGCTTTTTTCTGAACATTGTTAAATTGAAGTCCATCACTTTTCTCAACTCCAGAATATTGCTCAGTTCACACTGTGTTGTTTGCAGCTGCTGCAGTAAACATTTCACTGGCTTCCTGTCAAATGCAGAACTGATTTTAAGGCCCTTTTATTGCTTTTTCAAAGCCAAGTGTGGGTTGGCAGCTGGGAAATGAACTTTTGCTTTATTCCTGTCACGGTTCTGGGTCATTTTCGACCCAGCTTTTCCTGTTTCTGTTTTGGTGTTTTTCTTAACTATGATTTGTTCGGGTTTTTAAGTTGTGCTGGTTTGATTTTGTAATAAGGGTTATTCTTCTTCTCTGTTTTATGTGTTATATTCTTTCTGTCCACCACTCAGTGTCAAGTTTGTGTTTTTGTGAATTGTTTCTGGTTTCCTGTTTTACTTTGAAAGTTCATGTCTCATGTCAGTGTGTTCAGTTTTACTTCCCCCCTGTCTCCATCCATCTTCATCCGCTTTGTCCGGGGCCGGGTCGCGGGGGCAGCAGCCTAAGCAAAGAGGCCCAGACCTCCCTCTCCCCAGCCACCTCCTCCAGCTTATCCGGGGGAACACCAAGGCGTTCCCAGGCCAGCCGAGAGATATAATCTCTCCAGCGTGTCCTGGGTCTGCCCCGGGGCCTCCTCCCGGTGGGACATGCCTGGAACACCTCACCCAGGAGGCGCCCAGGGGGCATCCTTGTCAGATGCCCGAACCACCTCAGCTGGCTCCTTTCGATGTGGAGCAGCAGCTGCTCTACTCTGAGCCCCTCCCGGATGGCCGAACTTCTCACCCTATCTCTAAGGGAGAGGCCAGCCACCCTTCGGAGGAAGCTCATTTCTGCCGCTTGTATCCGCGATCTCGTTCTTTCGGTCACTACCCACAGCTCGTGGCCATAGGTGAGGATAGGGACAAAGATCGACCGGTAAATTGAGAGCTTCGCTTTTACACTCAGCTCCCTCTTCACCACGACGGACCGGTGCAGCGTCCGCATTACTGCAGCTGCAGCCCCAATCCGTCTGTCGATCTCCGGCTCCCTTCTCCCATCACTCGCGAACAAGACCCCGAGATACTTGAACTCCTCCACTTGTGGCAGGAACTCATCCCCGACCCGGAGTGGGCACTCCACCCTTTTCCGGCTGAGAACCATGGCTTCAGATTTGGAGGTGCTGATCCTCATTCCCGCTGCTTCACACTCGGCTGCGAACCGTTCCAGTGCGAGCTGGAGGCCCTCACCCGATGAAGCCAACAGAACCACATCATCTGCAAAAATCAGAGATGAGATTCTGAGGCCACCAAAGCGAAAGCCCTCCGCCACTTGGCTGCGCCTAGAAATCCTGTCCATAAAAATTATGAACAGAACCTGTCTCGTTAGCCTAATTTCTCTCAGCTGTGTCTCCCTTCTGTTGCCCATTCCCTGATTACTCCCCTGTGTATATAAGCCCTGTGTTTTCCTGTGCGCTTTGTCGTGTTGTGCTCTCTCCAAGCTGTGTGATTGTCGTGTTCCTACTTTGTTTTGTTTCTGTTAGAGTTATTTTTATGGGATGTTTTTCTAGCATTAAAGCTGTGTTTTGAGTTCAAGTCCTGTCTCCCAGAGTCCTGCATTTCGGGTCCTTTTCCTGCTTGCCTGCCTGCCACACAGCCCACCATGACAATTCCACTCTCGCTCTTAGATACTCAAACCGTCTGCTTTTAACTCCTTGATCAAGAATAGAAAGAAAGGATGCTTCACAGTAGAATGTTGTCTTGATAAGGTTAATCTTGTTAGGCTGCATTTTTGCTGTTATGTTCAGAGATTCTTACAAAGAAGCTCCTGTTTATAAACTACAGTTCCTCTCACTTTCTACCCTCCCCGTTCTTCACTCTTCTTTCACCTCTTCTCTCATATCTCTACTGTTTTGTTGTTGTGCCTCTTCCTCCAACTACATCTGTCTACTAAACAGTCTTTAACTACTTTTGTGTTTCTTGATGTTTCTCTCAGGACCGCCTGGTGTTGCTGGACAGCGCTGAGGACTTTGTCAGACTGGCCAAGGAAAAATATCCCAAGAAAGAAGGCTGAGAAAATGTGCCAAAGACCGAAGGAGTCCTTTAAAGAAAGTGGACTCATGCTGTTTTAACACATTTGACCACATTTCAGTTTTAATTTAAATCCTGAATTTTAATTCTAACCGAAAACCCCTTTTTGTCCCAGCTCAGTCTGTTAACTTGTGCTTGTGTTGTTTGGCTTATACAATTTGTAAAATACAAAAGTAAATACTATTTTTAATATTTATTTTTTATGTCTACATCGTCACATCATTTTTAACTAAATCCATATTTTTCAAAGATAATAAAAATTATTCAGTAAAAACTAAAATAACCTTTGAAACTATATTATTTATCTCTATATGTACAGTATTTTACACAAACTATTTAAAAATCCTCTTTAACACTCGTTTGTTAACACTTGTAGGAGTAAACTGTTTATTTTCTGTCATATTGGGTTGTTTCCCGTCCACGTTGTGACCATTAAAATATATTCACTCATTACGGGTTCAATCTTTTTTTTACTGTAATAGTAGTTTTGTCCATAAGGTGGCAGCATATATACACATTGTGGAAGAGACACACACACTTTAACCATAATCGCCACAATCACCAGTTAACCTAATAAACATGGCTTCAGACCTACAAACTGCTGTCAGACCAACCAGGAGGTCTGAACTGGAAACCGTGTTGATGTGACGTGACAGTGCTGACCATCCCACACTGAGACTCTGCTCACTCCTTAAAGTTATCGCTTCACAGAAGTGAGAAAAGGATGAATCCTCATGATTTGCTGCTCAAACTGTGATCGTGGAGAATGAGGATTAAGTTATCAGGTTAAATTTAAGACGTCCCAAATCTGGATTTAGCTTTCAGTTCAAAGGAGAAGTGCTCGAAACACTTATTCTTTATTCTTCTATAAGAATAAAATGGAGAAAAATGGAAAACTATGCACACAGTGAGTTATGCAGGCTGTCTACCGGAAATTAAACTTTCTTCCCGCTTTTAACCCCCCTTTCTCTAAGATTTGTACAGGATGCCGATGACATCTTTGCTTTTTATCCAAGCCATTTTAGAATAACTGTTAACCTGCACACACACACACACACACACACACACACACACACACACACACACACACACACACACACACCTGAGACTCTCCACATGTTCAGGTTCAAAGGGTGTGTGACAACGTTTTGTGTGTGGTGCACTCCTTATTGCACACTTGCACACATGCATATGCACAAAGAAGCAGTTTACTCTGACCCAGATATTGTGCTCTTCAAGGCCCCTTCCAAAGTTTGGGAAACAGATGTGGAACTAAAAGAGGGGAGACGCTGGGGGAGGGGAGAGTATGAGATACGGACCAGTGGTCTGGCAGCATTGAACGCCATTGTGCTGCTTGCACCTTTTTCTCATTAAACCGCTGTGTGTCTGTGTGTGTGCATTTTTACATCGAGCACTGCTTGCATCATTCTTCACACACACACACACACACACACAGAGTGATCAGTTTGTATTTATTGGACTGAAATATGACAGAAGAGAGAGAGTCATTGATTGAGAGGGTGCTTTTGTATGATGTCAGACTAGAATATTTAGACAAAAAGACGTGTTCTGATTACAGGGTTAAAAGCTCACTATATAACCTTTGGAAAACACACTTCTCATCTGCTGGGTGTGTGTGTGTGTGTGTGTGAGTGAGACAAAAGCAACCAAAGGCCAGTCAGCGAACAGCTCGCTGTGGTCAGTCACGATCACAGACACAGCGGTCATTCAGACAGTGACTCCAGCTGATGGTCATTTTACGAGATGCTGAAGTGGATTGTTGTCCCCAGACGCACAAACACAGATGCGTAATGTTAAACGGTTTGGTTTCTCGGGGTATTCATCACAAAGTCACGCCTGAACCGTCTGACCGGCATGCCCTGATTCCTTTGTCCCAGTTTTTGAATCTTATTAACAGATTTTTTCTCTTTTTTCTTCTCCTTCCTGCAGCAACTACTAAACTGTTAAATTACCGCAAAAGCAAATAAGAGAAAAACACCATTGTGTTTCTCTTTTTGTCTTCTGTCTGTGCATTTTCCCCTTACTGTTCCCGTTTATTAAAGATAAACCAACACAAAGGTCGGTACCTGTTAGGTGAAGCAGAGCGACAGATGGTGCGTTTCATGTCTTTCAGTAGCTGCATTTGTTATGAGATAATAAAGTGAGGACCCACATGCAGACACAGTAAGCTTTAATACTAGGCTGATTAAAAAACAAAACTTACAAAAAGTCCTGGAAAGAACAAAAATCTGGTACAAATGAAACGGGAATCCAGGAAGGTAAATATGAGGGACACACAGAGAGCTGGAGGGTAAACAGGACGACGGACGAGCTGATTGGGTGCAGGTGAAACCGATGAGGGCGGAACAGACAGCTACAAAAGACAACAAAAAGAACGCAAAACAGCCAAAAACAAAGTTACAACAGAGAGTTCATACGAATAAGCCAACATGTAGCAGAGATGTGCACAAGAATAAACACGAAGAGACACGACAACTGCTCACAGTAGTTTAAAAAGAGAGCCCACTGCCAGCATGGAGTGTGAGGTAAGCAGACCCAGCTAACAGCAGCAGATTTTTATCAGGCGCTGGCTTTTAGTTTTGTGCTCATATGTCTTGTCTTCAGTATAAAAGTCTTTGGTTTAAGCTGTGATGAGAGGCTCTGTAAGTCATATTTACAAAATGCAGCATTTTGCATGTAATTTTGTCATTTACCTGTTCAAAATTCATGCACTTTGCATGAAATATGTAGCACACTGCACATGTGCCACCCTTTAAAGGCTGGAAGGGTTAGGGTTAGCTATGTTATCTGATGACTCTCCTGTCTTTGCCTCAAAGCAGAGGACCAATAAACACAGACCTGGAGTCTGCACGATGAAATAAGCTCAATGCTAACAGGATGTCTTTGTCGTCGATGACTTCACTTATGGAAATATTGACAGTCTTGCAAATCAGCTCAATATGTTTCACATCAAGCTAAGAGTGAGTGAGTGAGTGAGTGAAACTGCTAATTTTACAACCTACAGTATGAAGATAGTCCAAAGACGTTAAACGCTCAATGCAGGATAAATTTTTAGGTTCCCTGTTTAAGGATTATATTCATATTTTAAGCCTTGTAGCTTTTTTAAAAGTGCTACTGATGTTTGTCAGGGAACAAGAGAAACTTCATATGGTCTCGTAAAGGCCTTTCGCTGTTTATCCTTCCAGGTCCTCGAGATTTTCTGGGACTAGTTAAACTATTTTCCAGAGATTTTCTGGTCAGTATATCGTTTTGCATGCCTGGTCTTCAGAAAGATTAGAGCACAAGTTATCATGGTGAGCTGAGCGAGGAGTAACCCTTCATAACCCGAGGCTAAACCTGACGTTATCTCACTAAACCCCTAATCCTGCTTTTCTGAGTGCACGCTTTGCTTCATTAAGACGTGACATTGAACAAAGCTTGCTTTGCTGACCCCCACAGGGTCAGGACCTTCATGTTGATGTGCAGATAAAGAGCAGTGTGCTGTGGTGACTAAGGGTGTACTAATAAACTGTCATATGTGTTTGGAGGTTATGCAGCTGACGCAAAAGCACGAGTCCACCAAGCGTTTACTTAAAACCAAATATACACAGATCATTAAGTGAATAATTATTACGTATTTATTTACACGTGCGTTACTGGAGACTAAACACGTTTAAGATCAGTCATGTTTGCAGCTGTTTCACGGGTGATGCGCTCATGTTCACATCATCATCTGATTCACTGAACCACAGCTAACTGAAGTAATGCAAACATTTCTTAGACCTCTGTTGCTGTTGTGGTCAAAGGTTTTACTCAGCTGCACTTAGATTTTAGTGTCGATGAAAAAATGCATGCTTACAGACCTAAATATGATGTTTTACGGTGTTTGGACCAAAGCTGTAACAGAACGTTTGGTTTCAGGTAAGAATATTCATGACCAGAGATGGGCAGTAACGCGTTACTGTAATTTGATTACTTTTTTCAAGTAACGAGTAAAGTAAGGGATTACTATTGCAAAAACGGTAATTAGATTACCGTTACTTTCCCGTAGGAACGCTGCGTTACTGCGTTACTAAAACCGTGATTTTTTTTGCCAGAGTGTCTCATGACAGTGACGTAAGCGAGTGCGACGTTCGTGACAACAGCTGTGTGCAGATCAACAATGGATCATATATCGAGTGCAGAGAGAGTATGAGCGTGCAGCGTTTAAAGCGTGGAAGTACTGACCTTACTTTGAGTTTGATTCCATAAAAAGTGACAAAAACATTAGTGTCCGCTGTGCGTGGGAAGAAAACTTCTTTTTACAGCAAAAAAACCCCTAAACTTCCAACAAGCACCGAGTAGCTACGACGTAATGGGAAACTCACAGAGAAACTCGCGGATTCTTCCACTGACCGCGGCACACCTGCACCAGGGTAAACCTCCGCCTGCCCCACTCCTGCTTTACAGGTGAAAATAGAGCAACAGGACCGCTGAGTCTTTGACTTTATTTATTTTCTGCTGTGTTTTACTTGCATCTATTTGAAAGACTGAGTGTAAACACAAAAAATATTTTATGTGCTGGAATGTGCAGAAAATAGGTTTAAATGTTAAACTAATTTATTCAAGTCAGAGAATGTTGCAGATAATTACATTTTTGCTTGATGCATAAAGTTAAAAGATTAAAACTAATAAAACAAGTTTTAAAAGGAGACTTTTCCATTTGATTACATTTTGTATGATGGATTATGCAGAAAAAGTAGAATTGGGCTGAAAGATCTATCACTTTATCACCTACTCAGGTTGTAAATCGTGAAACTGAAGTAACTAAGTAACTAAGTAATTAATTACTTTTGAAAATAAGTAATCAGTAAAGTAATGGGATTACTTTTTTGGGGAAGTAATCAGTAATTAGTTACTGATTACTTTTTTCAAGTAACTTGACCAACACTGTTCATGACTGTCGGTATGACTAAGCTTTGAATGTCGAAACAAAACATGTTTTTCATTTCTTCTTGTTAGCCATCATGCCACTTTGATTTAAACGCATCAAACTACATATGATACATTTATTAAATAAATATAAATACGAGTTTGTTTAGACTCGTCTTTACGGGACCAGGCAGCCTGCATTTCCTGATGCCCCATTTGAAACCTTCTCCAAACTTCCATTGTTTATCTCTGACAGTAATTTATGATAAGACAGTGCTGACAGCAGAGTTACACCCATTCATGCAAGCATCGACAGACATACACATCCATGCGCACACACGCGCAGTAATTTGTAACGGATGTTTGAAGAAGAGCGTAAACTAACCAGGCCAATACGCGCTGACCTCGCTGACTCCAGGCAGAAGGTCAGAAGTCGAGTCTTTGCAGGAAAGGCAGCGTTATTACGCCGCTTTAAAGTCTCATCCATCAACTCCAAATTTAATATCGTCTGTAAGACAACATTAATTATTTTGCGTTCTGGCATTACCAGGAGGCCAAATACATCATAAAACAGAGTTAGCATTGTTTGTGCAATCGCAGCCTGATGTTGTGGATATTACTCTCATTCTTAGTTTCTTAGTTCAGGCAGAAAATAATGCAAAACACAGACATGCTGCACGAGTTGAGCAAGTCTTTGGGCAGGGCAGGGTGTGTACAGCATGTCTGTGGTCATCGCTGGTGGATCGGTAATTACACAAGTCCACTGGTGCTCTTGAAATATCCTGATTTGTGTTCCTTAAATTGAACACGATTAAAGAAGATAAATGGTGTCTCCTGAATCTAAGACTACATCAACTCGTTGTTAAACGCTTGCTTTCCAGGACCGATCATATTCACAAGTGCTCGCCGTGTCCTTGTTTGGACGAATAATCACCAACCTTGCAGAAACATGTTGAAAGGGGACTGAAAAGAATTTCATCTCTCCTGACTGAAGGGGAGAAAGGTGAAAACCCTTCATCTCATTGCAAAAATGTTCAGAAAAAATGTTCCTTTAAATCCAAATTTGATTAAAAAGTGAAGGAGGAACTCTCTCCCGGCTTCTTAAAGCCCAAAGTGTCTCTGTAATGCTGAGGTTCGGCCTCTGGCGACGCCGATTGTGCTCCACTGTGTGTTTTTCTATCCAGCTATGCTTTTACTGCACTCACACTGTGTCTGGGACAACTGTCATGCTGAAAAGTGAAGCCATGATCAATTAGAGGCTCTACAGATGCTGCTGCATGGTGGATCTAAAGGCACCTCTCTGTGTTCATAATTCCATCCATTTTTAAACATCACCATCACACTGACTGTAGTGCAGCCCCTGTTCAGCTGTGTTGTACCTCTCTCCTGACCTCTCCTGGATCCTTAGCAGCCACATTTCCACTAAGTCCACTTCTGATGAGGTCCTTGCTGTATTTTTTCCTATTTCTCGAGAGCAGGACAGATATTTTTTTAAGCCTGACACTTCTTCTTTTGTCCTCCACTTACTGAGTTTCCAGCTAACAGCTGTCTGGAAATCACCTTTTTGGTGCAATGAATTTTTATTCATTCTTCCAAAGAAACGGGAACAAGTAAAGTGATTTTGTGAAAAGCTGTCTAAATACACTATTCTTTGCTAAGTTGTTTATTCTAGACACAAGAGTGGCCCATATCTTGAATTAGGGATGGGCCACTAGGTCAGTGTTAAGTAGTTTAATAAACAAAAGAAAATACTACGTCCCTCTGAAAATGGTCGGATACAAACTAACTGGCTATTTTTGAGCAATAATACTAAAATTAAGAAACTCCCTGAAAGCAAAATATAAATAAATGTGTGGAATCACTTCGACCTGACATGAACCTTCACAGCTTTCAGCCGTCTAATCAATCAATCAATCAATCTTTATTTATAAAGCACTTTTCATACAAAAAAAAATGTAGCACAAAGTTCTTTACATGGTTAAAAGCAGCCCACCCCACCCTCCAACTCACTCCCCACACTCTCATTAACATAAACAATGTGAATACACACATATCCCCCCCCCCCCCCCCCCCCCCCCCACACACACACACACACACACACACACACACACTTAAAGAGTAAAAATTGGGCTGGGTTCACATGAGCCAAGTGAGGAAACACTATAACAGGGAGCCGTCTGCACCGGGAGCCGGTCACAGACCGCAGCCTCCAGGCTGGGCACACAGCAGGAGGGAGGCAAAGGAGCTCCCCAGCCAGGCTGAGAGGACCCCCAGAGACCCAGCAGCCACGGTCGATCACAACCCCGGTGCAGAGAGCCCCCTCCGAGGAAACACTGGAGATATGACACAATAGGATATATACAGGGTAAAACGATAAAATAAATAAGAACGGGATACAATATAAATATAAATAGAGTAAGAAGATTAAAAAATTAATAAGAATAAAATCAGTAAATATTAGGTAAAGCCTAAATTAATAATAGAATAACCGGATAGAATAAATAAGCATAAAATAAATAAACGCTAAGTAAAAGCTAAATTAAAAAGGTGGGTCTTGAGCCTGTTCTTAAAAACATGTACGTTCTCTGCGGCCCTGAGCTCCTCCGGCAGGCTGTTCCACAGACGAGGACCATACCACTGAAAAGCTGCCTCTCCATGAGTATGTGTCCTGACTTTAGGAGCAATCAAAAGGCCAGCACCAGAGGACCTCAGGGTCCGCGAGGGTTCATATCAACAGCATTTGTTCAGTTTGATGTTAGAGAGCGGTTAAAATTAGGTTGAATTAAAAAAAGACAACTTTTCCACATTTTGCCTTTAACCATATTCGTACATTTTTAAAGACCATCATGACTGGACATCCAGATTTAGACCAAAACTAACATCCATGAATAACTGGTGCTTGGTGGGCACCATTAAAAAGGAAACAGGGGATACAAATGCAGCTGTGTATATGGAGTGTATATGTGTATTAGAGCATTCACTGAAGTGGCTTTGGTGTTTTAGATAATCTCACACAGCTGGCGAGCAATTCCCTCCCCCAACCTGCCGACCGCTGTCTTCAACATGTGGAGTCATGTTCATCCTTTTGATATGTTTTCCCTCGCTCAGGCTGGTGCGTTTATTAAATGATATCACTACCTTAGATCTATCCTACACAAAACCAGTTGCGTATGGCAAACACTGAACTTTATATATGGGCTCGGTACAATGTCAGAGTCAAGCTGTTAACGACACACACACACAGACACACACACACACACAGAGATAACAGTGTCTAAGAAGCTCTTACACAGATTCTTGTCGTCGTCTTCATCTCCCCCTTTGTCATCTTTCCAGTCAGACAGTGATTCATCCCCTTCATGATCACCTGGCTGGGTTTTCTGTCATCACTCAAACTACCTGACCTGCAGACGCAACCAAAAAGCACCCACTCACGTTCACCATTTCTCTGACATGAATCAGAGGCTGGATCAGAGGTTGTACTGATGGTATATCGACAGCATCCAGACTGGCTGACAGAGAAGAGCCTCTGTATGACATAAAAGACATCTTGACTGTGAGTGATGTCATGTAATGACGGTGTGGATGGAAGAGAAGCTCTGCCTTCAGAAATACTTAAATACAAGAGGCAGAACACAGAGAATACAGTAAAGGTATACTTACTGAAAAGCATAAAAAGGTTTTCATGTTTTAAAATAAACCGTACAGTCAAGCGTTTAAGACGTCACCACTAGCAAGATGTGCAAGTTCGTATGTGTGTGTGTTTCATGCATGCACCACAGCTGGGAGGTTACAGGAACATTTCTGGAATACTAATAGAGTACTAATTCAGCTTCCATGGTCCTGTCTACCACAGTGACTTCATATTCTATGTCTGTACCTTTAGCTGAGTTTCCACCCAAGCACTGTTTCATAATTATGATGCAGTGACTCAGAATAGTTGAGTGAAGCTGAAAGAAGGAGTAAAGTACAGCAGAGTATAAACAAAGTCCTGCGTCCGTCTGTAAAATGTGCTTTTCTTTGGGCCAGCTCTCAGCAGACGTACAGATTTACTCCTCCAGTGTGTATTGACAGCACATGGATTCAAAGCAAACTTCCCCATGATGGCATGCTGCAGAAAGCTTTTTCAGGAATCTCTGGCCTGTTGTTACTGGCATTTAGTCCTTGTACAACTGCAGAGAGACCTTGGTTTGTGTTATTGTTGTTTGGAGGGTGTTGGACTACCCCAAGTTAACATCTTGGTAACGAGTGAGGGAAGAGCAGAGCATAAGTTTAAGAGATGGACCAGTACAGCATCCACAGTGATGCAGATGCTGTACTGATCTCTTGTGGTAAAGAGAAAGCTGAGCACAAAAGTGAAGGTGCCTGTCTTCCCACCCTCACCTACAGGGGGCGATCGTGGCTCAAGAGTTGGGAGTTTGCCTTGTAATCGGAAGGTTGCCGGTTCGAGCCCCGGCTTGGACAGTCTCGGTCGTTGTGTCCTTGGGCAAGACACTTCACCCGTTGCCTACTGGTGGTGGTCAGAGGGCCCGGTGGCGCCAGTGTCCGGCAGCCTCGCCTCTGTCAGTGCGCCCCAGGGTGGCTGTGGTTACAATGTAGCTTGCCATCACCAGTGTGTGAATGGGTGGATGACTGGATATGTAAAGCGCTTTGGGGTCCTTAGGGACTAGTAAAAGCGCTATATAAATACAGGCCATTTACCATCTGGTAGTAAGAGAAAAAATGAGGTAGAAATGTGTTTCCTTCTAAGTTTGGTTGGGCTCTTCCAAGGGTGAGGAGCTTGGTCATTCAAGAGGGACTCGGATTAGAGCCGCTGCTCATCCACATCAAAAGGAGGCAGATGAGGAAGTAAGGCATCTGATTAGGATGCCTCCTGGATGTCTCCTAGGCAAGGTGTTTCCCCCATGTCCTACAGGAAGGAGGCTCAGGGTTAAACCCAGGACTTGCAGGAGAGATAATGTCTCGGCTGGTTTGGGAATCAATCAGTGTCCCCTCGGATGCGCTGGAAGACGTGGGCAGGGAGGGGAAGTCTGGGCTTATCTGCTTAAACTGCTGCCTCTGTGACCTGAACCTGGATATGCGTCAGAAAATGGATGGATGGAATTAGTACACACAAACGTGCAAAATCAGCTTCAGCTAATGATTACACTACCATAGACCGTGAAAGATACGGAGGCAGTTTTTGGGCCTGAAGAGTGAAGCTAATGCAGACGTGCTTTATACTTCCATCCTTCCTAATAGTCAGCAGTTTCTTAACAAGCGCCAGTGTTGCCAACTCCTCAGTAAGGAAAATCGTAAATGTCTGTCCTAAAAGTTGCTAGAAGTCGCTAAATGGCGCCATCGCCTAATTTGCATAATTGGTCATGTTTATTTAATTGTAACCTAAGTTGTAGGAGAGAGAAATAACATCGTGGAAGAGACATAAAGTGAGTAAAAAACACCATAAATGCAGAATATATGTAAGAATATAAAGAATATATTTAGAACTACAAATTAAATTTCTTTTAGCAATTTTTTTTTTATGTCACAATTCCAACCCTGATCCTTTATCCCGACTTGGTACTGGCAAAAGTGACCCAAAATAGGCACTCTGGTGGAGTTTTTGTGTGTGTGTGTTTTTGAGTAGTTTCAAACCTTGTGATTCACAAAAAGTAAGAGTAAAAGAAGAACTGACTGTGTTACAGTCAGGGCGGGAGCAGCGGCTTCGCTCATGATTCATTTCCAGTCTGGATGCGTAGGGGTCAGAATCTCCTGCTTTGACAGCAGCTGGGGACGAATGCTGCGTGAGGACGATCCGCCGCCTGTCAGCGCTTTGGCACGGGCGAGGTGCCCACGGCATCACCCACAGCTTGTTGAGAGTAAGGGCGATACGTGCTTTCACGTCAAAAAGTGGTCATAAATCTCCCTAATAACACCAGCAAAAGTCGCCAGATTTATCACTGGTCACTTTTTTAGAAAGTCGCTAAGGGGGTCTGAAAACTTGCTAAATATAGCAACAAAGTTGCTAAGTTGGCAACACTGACAAGAGCCAAGTTGCTCAACTCCAGGCTTCAACACAGAACTGAAGGGTGGTTTAAGTCTCTAATATTTACATGTCCAAGTGGCCACCATCAGTCGACCAAAGAAACGTTTCCCCCCACCTTTTAAACTGAGTAAAACAAGCAAGCTAAAGAAGCTAAAGGATATACTCACATGAAGGAAGCTTTGCAGCATGTTTACTTAAACAGGTGGGATTGTGGTGGTGTCTGAAAAAAATAACTAGCAAGAAACAGCTAGCTTACCTAGCAAGTGCTTGAGGAAGGCTTGCTAGCTGCTCAGACGCAGAGTATTAATGTCAAAATTACAATGCCAGGTCGTCTCAAATGAAGAGTCGTTGTTAGCGTCTCTCTACAGTTACTGTTCTGTCACTGTTCTTCTCTTTTTGCTAAGATCTAATTCTCATGACAAACATTGCCATCTTTAACTCAAACTGCAGTGTAGTAAGAATAAAGTCATGTAACGTTCGTCATGTTCATACCTGGCTGTTGGCAGTAGATTCGACTGTTAGACTGTCGACGCTCAATCACGCTACGTCGTCTTTGGTGTACCATGATGCTCATTAATGTCTGCTCAGAGCTGCCAAGCATCAGGATGATTCATCTATTGTGATAGCTGATCAAGGCTTCAACCTTTCTACTGTCTTTCCCTCAGCTCCACTCAGCATGCTACAGCTAGAAAACCCCTTCAAGCTTCTTTGTCGCTATGATTAAGCTCATGATCATTTCTCTAAATGCTGAAACTGCTTTAGTGAATGGGACAGAAGAAATTATATAAAAGGTTTATAGTTTCTCGCGACAACTACAGTGGATTTCAGCATCATAAGAGTGTATATTTTTGCAGGAAGTAACATAAAGGTTTCATCAGTGACTGAAATAAGTGTCAAACGTCCTGTGGCTGAGAGGTGCTTCCAGAGGGCTGAAAGACTCATTTCTGGCTCTAACAGAGTGGGCACATTTCCCCACAGACCAACGCTCTCGTTTACACATCATGTCAGATTTATACCTTCGAGGAGATTTGCGCCCCGCGTGTCCCTCAGTGTGTCTGTAGGTAGGAGGTGTATTCTTGCTCTGGGACATTGGAGATATGCATCTGCCTGACTCTGCATTCTCCGTTTTCTGTGACTCACCGCCCAGAAATCCACTCTGGTAGGTCTTCGCACACACATTCGCACACATATACAGACATGACAAATCCTGGGCTTCCACCGTCATGAGCTCACTGAAAAACAGCTGCCATTTGCTCACTGAGGTCAAATTAGGGAGAAACCATACTGCCTGTCTGTCTCCTTATCGGAATATATTCCTAAATATGCATCAGTATTCTGCTTTGTCCTCCCAGCTGCATTTACTTTTTCTTTCTGTTAGTCAAAGAACGAGTCTGGTTTAGCTGAACCTACATCTTCGTTTAGTAGCTGGGGTGTTAACGACAAAACCAGTGGAGCAGCAAGTTAACTGTAATCAAACCACACAGTTTTGAAATGTTGATAATATTTACTCACTGAATTTGGAAACTTGTGAACACATGGTGGATGAAAACTGAACCAGGACTCTAGTTTGTAAGCTAGTTTGGATGTTGGTAAGGCAGAGGCTGCATTGTGTTTAAAACCAGTGCGGTTATTTAACTCTTTCTGTCAGCTCTACAGTAACGTTGGCGTGTACACACTTGATGCTAAAACCTATAATCTATCAAGAGGGGACGTTAAATTGGCCTTAAGAGGTTGGGAATGCATTATGTAAATGAATTTAATCACAAAAAAAACATGTGCATGTTTGCTCCTGTAAATGTGTGTGTTTCTGCATGTTTCTTTGCATGCATTTCATTTGGCTCAGCATCCTATCTAACTCAAAAACTTTTCTCCTCCCTTCCCTCTGGGAGAAACACATCACACACACACACACACACAGAGGTGGGCCCATCAAACGGCAGGCTTTTCCCAGTGTGGTATGGTTAAATGATAGAGCATGAGCTCAGCGGCGGTTAGGCAGAGGACTGGAGGGCAAAGAGGAAAAACAGTCAGCTGCTTGGATATGAAGGCAAAGAGGGAGTGATGAATCTACACAGAGAAAGAGGAGAACAAGGGATGGATAGATGCAGAGAGGAAAGAAGGCACTGCTATGCAGTTCAGATTTGAGTTTATTTTATCCACACACGTGTTTCTATCATGCCACAACCTCATGACTGAGGGTTAGACTCCAAATCCACCGCTGAAAGCTCATATTGTGGATTTTGTGTAGACTGACGTTTTGAGGCCATTTGCATGATTACTGCTAAAGTTCTCATCCAGCAGAGGAAGTGCTTGCATGTGTGTGCTATGCTATTGACAGGAAGTAGAAAGATTTTGACACCACTGAAGAAATGTTCATAAGTTGCTGCTTTTCTTTCTTCTTTATATGATCTTTTCTGTGTGAGCACACTCTGTCCCTCCTCCTCCTCCTCCTCCTCCCTATGCTCACCTCCTTCTCTCCTCTGTGTTTGAACTCTGCTTAGTGTTGATACAAGAGCTACATATATGAACCCCCTCCTCTAATGACCCACAGTGGGGATCGCAGTGTTTAAGACAACACAGCGAGGGATCTTTGGTTTGTTATTTCTGGCTATGATTCATAAACCCTTTAGCATAAATGAACCGTGACTGACTCCAGGTCCCTCGAAAGGGTCTCACATTCTCACTGACATCATGTTGGGCTGAGAGTTCGGTGAGATTAGGTTTTCATGTGTAACTGGAAGTTATAACTCTGTCACATTCATGACATCACTGAGATATCACAGCGCTGCGCTGAATCGGTTTGATCCTCAACAAGTCATTTAAGCTTTACAGCCAGTTTGACAGGTGATACTACTTTGTGTGTTTTTGTCTGTTGCCTGCACGTTGTTTGACTTTGACAGTAATTATCTTGACGATGTGCTGGGAGAGGCTGATAAGAGGTTCTCCTACAGTTTGAACCCTCCATTTACCAACAGATTTGAAAAGCATGATGCTGATTTATTCTTTCAGTATCTCTTAAGAACATAATAGTGCTCATGGGTGATGTCGGTGTTAGCCTTTGTACACACAGCCTTGAATGTGAAATGGAATATTCCTGGATTTAAGGAACGCTTACAGGCCAAACTTAACTGACTCATCTTTGTCTAAATCGCTGATGCGAAGGAGAAGCACGATGAGATGGGGGCAGGCAAAAGATAGAGATTAGAGAAGGGCTGGAGGAGGGGGAGGAGGTGAGAGTAGAGGAAGTGAGCGTGGATAAGAGAGATGTCTGAAAAAGAGAAACAGAGTGGAGGAGGAGGAGGGAGTCTGATATACTGATTGTGGACTCAAGTTTAGTCTGGAAAACTTCCAACCCTGTGACAAAGGGGGAAAACCATGCTTGGGGTCATTCTCTTCTCTTTTCGTAAAGCCTCTGTTTGCTCAGAGAAGCTGCCAAGCTGAGCCGTGCTACACCTCTGAATCTTTACTTTCTAAAACTGGGCCTCCTTATTATCTTTGGTACAGGCATCATCAGAAAACAAGTCCTGTGGGGAGGAGGGCTTCGTGATGTTTTTAGGTCAGTGCAATTAACATGCTCATTTTGCACACCCCTTTGTGCATGGGCGTACATATGTATGCTCCTGGGTAAAAGTCTAGTTCAGTCTTTCTTTACAATGTGGTTCAGTAGTTCTGGAATTACAGAAAATGAGAAAAAAATGCTTTCGGGAGGTTTTTGTGGATTTCTGTGCTGTAAAATCAGAAAATCAAAATGTATTTCATGCATCCTTTTTGGAAATGTGAAAGGTCTGTATTCTTACACAAAGTGTTGTGGATTACGCTCTCTCATGTACATAACATGTGAAAGAGCCCTGGTTTGATCCCAGGATGAAGCACAAATCGCTTTGGGCTCTCTCAGGAAAAGCATCTGGCATTAAAAATGTGCCAAATCAAACATGTGGAGCAGCCCCTGGCGAATAAGCTGAAAGTAGCTTTAATACTTCTGTATCAGTAAGTAAAATCAAACTGCCTTAGCGAGAGTTCAGTAATTTATGTTGTTGATTCTTAAATTGCACCCAAACAGCAAAGATTGTGCCAAAGACAACAGTTCCTTAAATGGCCGAGGCCGGCTTCAGAAGTGAGTCAGCTCTTGTTGGCTCCCATGGCAAAAGATTCAACTGTTCCCGAAGAAAGAAACGTGTTTACAGCACGGGACAAAAAATGATTGCGGTTCTTAACAGTGTTGTTGGTGGCAACTGTTGCAGTTATTATGCTTCTACCTGTTTCTCCAGCTAACTGAGAAACCTCACTCGACCTCTTATCTGTGCTTTCATTGGTTGGTAATTGATATTTTTTGATGATGTTATACGGGAAATTATAAGGCTTGGTCTGCAGTTTATTTTAGAGATTGTCCAGAAGTTTTCACTTCAGGTTTGTGATGAAAAACTGATGATTTATGTCAATTTTCACTCATTTTCAGGAAACCGTGCTGGAGTAGTGCCCAGGGTACACTTTGCTAAGTAAGCTCAGTAGCTAGCTGATAATTTGGTGCTCCAGCCTTTTGTCCAAATAAGGTAACTTCTGGCTCCCAAAAACAAAACATGGTCACAGGCCCCCTGGGACTGTGAGGATACATAAATCCAGCCATAAATGGCCATTGGAAAATATAATAAATCTATATACAGTCATGTAAAGAAGAACGTTTTCAGACGACTGTATTAGACGACTCTTTTCTGCTTAGAGGTAACATTTTCAGTTCAGTTGGAGCCCTGAGGAGATGTCACTGTGTCACTCTGTCAAATGTTAAGCAAATCCTTGAAGTTATTGCAGTTGCTCTGGCGTATTTGCAGAACGGATTACAGTGGATATGATTTACAGATTCAGTTTCAAATAGCATAAAGTCCGGGGTGCGGAAACAGCTTCTCTTTGTTTGTTTATAAAGGAGAGGATGAAGCCACTGATTGAAACCGGAGAAAGGGGGGACAGAGAGAAGGAGAGAGAAAGCTGAGGGGAGGATACAAAAAGATTAAAAGGGACAGAAGATAAAACATGACAAATTAGGGCCTCATCTGTTTGTCTTTGATCTTCAAAAATTCTCAAAGGAGAAATTTGTTTTCTGCCTAGCAACCCCAGAAGAAGGCTAATTAAGAGTTTATCTCGACTGGTAATGGCTAGCTTGAGAAGAGATGGTTTTACTGGCTGAAATTTGTGTGTATGTACGTGCGCGCACACACACACACACGCACACAGACTTCCTTTAACTCCAAGGCCAGAGCCCATCCTGCTGTTATGTTATCATGCTGTACTAATTGTAGTGACTTACAGGGCGATGGAAATATGGTAGACGCACACAAAAGCACGCACTGATTCACAAAGATCAATGCGCACACATTTACACAAATCATTTCTTTTTATAGTTACTGCGAGGCAGATTGACTGATTAAAGGTTTTAGCTGAAGGATGAATAAAAACATAAAAGCTCTCAGATCAACTCGGGTCATCCAGACTGGGAGGAGTATGAGAATGATTACAGAGGAGAAGAAGAAGAGACAATGGGCAGGAAAAGAAAGGGACAGCAGTTGTAGAAAATATAAGAGAGACCATAAGGAGCAAAAAGCAAAGAGGGAAAAACTGAAAAGAAGAGTGGGTCAAGTTTTGTGTGAGACCAACTCCCTCCTCTGCAACTCCCAAAAGTCCCTGTAATCCCCCCCGTGGCTGTTTGGATAAATGTGTTTGGCAGATGTGGTGGTCGCTATCAAATCTGATCAGCAGAAATCAAGAAGAAATTAGGGTTGACTCAAACAGACGAGGTTGTTGGTTAAAAAAACATTATACTGAAGAACGAGGAAAGAGTTTAGTGTGAGAAAATGGATGTGAGAAACCAAGTGAGCCAGAGTGGGAACCTGGCCTGGAAAAGACAGAAGAGGGCATGTGTGAAAATACCAGCCAGTCTTATATAATGAATAGCTTTTACATGTGTCTGCGCCTGCTCTTTGTTTGTTTGCACACAGTATAACCTTAGCCTGTGATATAAGATATGCTAAAACAGTGATTTTAGAGTCATTTGTAGTAAATCTGAGCAGTAAGTCAGTAGCTTGAATTTCTAATAGTTGCTTTTTATTGCCTTCAGTGTTTTCCTTCATGCACCATTATGGAAATATGTCTCTAAAGGAAACTATGGAGGGGATCTCTGGAAGTGTTTACACAGCCACTGTTGTGTTTCTGCACTCTATTTCAAGTCTGTACAATTACATATTAAGGGACACAATGCTTTGCTAATCCCATATTATTTAAGACTTTGTGAGTACACCGATGTCTGGTGTTTGTGGCTTTCTTTTTCATTGGTGGGATCATTTGGATAAACACGAGTTGGTGGGCAAAGCAAAGGGTTTGTTTTCAATGGGTGTCATTTTACGGTGGACATATGTTGTTTCAAACAACAGAACGTTAATGTTGCAACGTCTGAGGCATGCGCACACACACACACACACACACACACACACACACACACACACACACACACACACACACACACACACACCAGACCATGTCCTTCTATGGTGGTGAAAGGGTCTCAGAGTCTTGAGAACATGAAGTGGTGAATCATTGTTTTTTTCCACAGACATACAAGCAGCAAGTTCTTTTTTCTTCTTTTTGTTGTATCCTGTCTTGTGTTGGTTGTCAAACTGCTCAGCTGATGACAACAGTACACACAGTTACAAAGAAGTGAACTGAAATCAGTGCAAAGACTCTCCTTTGAATTCTTTCCTCTGTGATTTTCCCTTTAGCCGAGCCAGACAATCAAACCCAAGTCATCAGTTTTGTTGTTTCCTCTGTTTGTTAGCACTCGGGCCACATACACGTTGCAGATCTGCGTCACATATGGATTTCAAAATGCTAACCTAAACTAAAACCCAGTGAAATCATCAAAATTCAGGAAAGGTGGCGCGACAGTTTGAATGAATCAGTTCTTGTTTCTCAAGACGGGACTTTTGGAAAGTGCAAAATATTCATGACAGCATCAAAGTTTGAAAGCTGTGATTTAAAGACCCTGCAAACAATTTGAAACAGGAGATGGTTTTATCTGTATTTTCATTAATACATTTAGAACTTGTATGCACTTATACAGTGCACACAGCATATGTGCATGTGCAGTAAGACCCAAAACAACATGTAAGGTTTCTGGTGCTTCTGCTCTTTCTCTCATTGAGCTGAGGTTGGATGAAGAAGACAGGAATTAATAATAACTAATGATTAAATGCAGAGAGGTGTATAAACACATAGTGGGTGAAGAAGAAACACCCTGCCTACACCCATTACAGTGTAACTAAAGGGTGCAGTTCTTCCTGAACAACAAGCAGAAGAAGAAGCTTCTCCTTTATTTTCCTGGTGTTCACAGGTACGAGTCTCCTCACTGGAAAAAGATCAACCTCTTTTTGAAAAGCTCAGAGATGCTGCATGAACTTATGCACACAGCTGTAAACATTATAAAAAACAGCGCTGTTGCTTTTCTGGTTAATTCTGTAAACATTTTAAAAGAGCCAGAGTCTAGAATGGGGGAAGTAGTTAATTAGTGCTGTGCTGTTGTACCCTACTTTAAACCTCATTTATCCAAATTAAAAGTCCCTGACTAAACAAGACTGGTTCTGAGTTTGTAGACTGTACAACTTGGAGCCTTTTCCCCACTTTAAAAACTCTGTTCAATGAAATATGACCAGATCTTAGAGCCAAATGTCAAATGGGGCACAAAGTAAATTGAATTTTAAACAGCTATTGAAAGTCAGAGTGAAAGAACGACTTCTGGGCTCATCATTCTTGCTTTGTGGTTTCCTTTGTGTGTCTAGACGAATATGACAATTAAATGAGGGGCTTGAAACTCACTTGTCTGTAATGAGTTTCAAATGCTGCAGAAAGTTGAAGACTGCAGAAAACGCACTTCAGTTTAATTCAACTTTATTAAGTAGTACCTGTAAAAGACGAATGGCGGACCAGACCACATTCCAACGCTTTCAGCGCACACTTTTATGTCCAGTTGTCGTACTTTTACACTTTCGGCTGCAGCTTTTCAGCCGCCAGCCGCGCACATCAACAACAACAGACAGTCAGGATCCAGCGCAGACTTTAATGCAGGGGAGGCGTGATGAGGCATAAAGTAGTCTGCGTTTAATATGGCTTTTGTGTTGTTAACATGTTTAATGTTTTGTATTTTCTTCTATTTGATCTCAAAAAGCTCCTAAAACAGTCAGTGATCCCTGTTGACCTCCCTCGGCTTTTATTACCACTAATCATTTATTTAAGCTCAGTTTTTAAAACCTTAGGATGTAACTACAGCCCAGCCCATGCAGCAGTATATGAATGACTAACCTCGTGTTGTGGATGGATTATCTCAGTTGTTCTCCTGGCTGAAGTTTGGTCCTTTTACAGCATCCTGCCATGCGATTACATTTGTTCCTGACCACCGAGAACACTCACGTTAACTTTTATCGAGTGGAAAAAAAGTTAGCTTGTTTATATTATGCTAACATAGCTGTGTCGCTAGCGGTCACGTAGCACATCATTATATACCAGCTAGCCCAACTTCAGTAACCCTACAAACGTCACTGCTGTTTAGTTTTCTGTCTTCATTTATGTTGGAAGTGATAGCAGAGCTGCACGTTTTAATTTGTTTCCAAAACCCCGCAGTCAGGACATGCTATATTGTATTTAGATAGAAGCTAGCGAGCTAACTTCCTGCTAACTTCTAAATTCCGTTTTCATGGATGCCTGGATGTTAAACTCAATTCTTACACCTGGTAGAGCAGAACGCTGATCATTTTATTAAAGATGAAAGACTTTAGACAGTTTTTCAACTCTCAGTAATGCCATAGTGATCGTTTGATATATGGACCTGCAGTTTAGGCCCAGACACGGCTATTGACGTCAGACTTTACGACCGGATTGCAAGGTAAAGACCCCACAATAATACAAAGGAATAAGTACCTGGATTAAAGTACACAAAGGTTTACTGTCACAGGCAAACAGAGTTAGCAGTGAACGGAAATATAAAAGCAGAATGGCTAATCCTTCTATGAGGGAGTTGAAAAAAACTCTATAATGCTACGATCACAAAAGGAAAGGAGTCGTATATACAGTGTAAAACCAACGTCTGTGACTAGCGACCTGTCCACAGCCGCCCACTTGACAACCCTGAGATGGGTAAGCAGTTTGGAAAATGGATGGATGGATGCCAGCTGGACCAGGAGCTGCCAGCTGGACCAGGAGCTGGTGCCTGGTGAGAAAAAGCGTTCTTTGTTTTTTCCTTTTAACTTCTAGCTCAAACAGTACTGCAGCTGCACCTTAGCGAGCTGTAATACCTCTCAGCTGAGTTTTCTGTCATGTGGTATTTTTCCCTTCTAATTTCCACGTCTCTCTACACGCCACATTATTAGGCAGATTAATAAAGACCCAAAGGAGAGTGGGCTGCATAGGCTAACAGTCACTCTTCTGTTCTGATATGAGATTAGATATTTGGGGCAGGTCACTGCACAACATCAAAGACCTGACCTGGTATATCTGCCCCGGTTCAGTGGACAGGTAGTGTGTCCCAATAACGCCGCCCGTCTAGAGACATAAAAGGAACGTAGTCCTCCTCTCAGGCTCGTCTACCTCCTGCACACACACATATCGCTCTGTTTTCATGGAGCAGTAGATTTAAATCCCCCTCCTGGGGTAAGACATGATCATCTGGAGTCCGAACACAATTCAGAAGGAGACTTTCATATTTATTTGCACAAATGTTTGCCAAGTTATTACATAATTCATCCGTTCATGAATCAGCTCTCTTATTTTCATGATGTGTTGTCATTCGTTCCTTTTTTCTCACCAAACAAGGATTTTATGTTCTGTTTATGGCATATCCAGATGTCTCCAGATGTTTCCTTAAGAAGTAAAATGAGAACAAACACACCGATCTAATGTCAGCAGAAACACACACTACCTATCTCTCTTTGCATCCCATCCCTCGCTCGCTCCACCCAAAACAACTGATGTCTTTCCAATACTACTGGAGAAGTTGCATAGAGAATATGCATCTCCCAGTGTGTTTCCATTCACTGGTTTCCAGTCAGGCCAAACTGACTCATGCAGGTTATGACATAACACGCCGACTCAGAGAGAGGAGGAAAGGAAACAGAGCTGCAGTATCGTTTTATACTTCTTTCTCTCAAAAACCAAACGTATGACAGAGAGTACTGAAACAGCGCCACAATGCCTGACTGCAGGACCAAAACTCAACTCTAAGATCATTAAAAGACCAGCTCACTCATATTACACGACATACCCTGTGATACTCGCTTCTAGAGGGGTTTTCCACACAGATGATTTAAATCCAGGGTTCTCAGACTGTGGCAAGCCTTGATAACATCTTACAGAGCCTCTCTTCCATTCAAAGCGAATGAAGCTTGTAGTAGAAAGAGCTCTGAGTACGAGTCCAGTCCCTCATAATCCACTACACTTTTCCTCAGTGTGGGCAGCAAACCTCCAGAGCACGCTTAATGTTTTTAAGCAGCTTACTGAGAAGCTAGTGGAACTCATGGGTGTGGGATCAAGAGCTGGTGTCGGGTGTTTCCTTTCCTTTTTTATTAACCCTTTAACTTTAACTATTACAGGTAGCTGCCACTGTGTCTCAAACATGCAGCACTAACACTGGACCGAAACTAATCTAACAGCCACATCACTAAATGCTAAATGAAGCCGAGCGGCTATAAACTAGGGGAAAAAAATGAAAGAATGAATGAAATGAGGAAAGCCCACCATCCTCTGAACAGACACACTACAAAGATGAAGAAGCAGAGTTTGATGTGTGTGCTGGGTCTGTAAACTGGCACCCAGTCATTAAAAACACTTCCTGCTTCCAGTGAAATCCATCAGTCTGTGAGATTTCTGTTTGATGTGAGTGAAACAGAGCGAATGAACTTTTTAAATTGTGCCATTGACAGCTCTGAAAGAGGACATTTGATAGAAATTCAGCATGAATGGAAGGATCACACACACCTGTGAGACAAGCATGTCTGCAGTAATCCATACTAATGTTAATCTCAAGTACAAAGCAAAGTGACTGCATGGGGTAATCCCTGCGTAGTTGCTGCCTTTCCAGCAGCAATTTGTAATGCAACAAGTTGCAGTGAATGTTTCTGCTCAGCTGTGGATGACAGATGGAAAAATGATGAGGTGTCTTTAGCCTCCGGCCCAAACCTTGAGGGTCCCTTGTAGACTACATTGTTGTCGTGATACTTTGCACACACACACACACACACACACACACACACACACACACACACACACACACACACACACACGTAGGGACCTTCCAAAAACATCTCCATCTGTAGTTATGTGCCTCTAATTAGAACATGACTGTGTGTGACTCACATCAGAGAGAAGTCATCATTTCCCAGCTCTCCTGTTTCCATGCCCTCTGTGCTTAGTAACTGTTTCTCTACAGCATTGCAGTGACTCAACAAAACATAATCTGGAAGCGAGGCTGTTGGAGACTTTGCCTTCTTTAATTTCATTGCTTTGTCTTTTTTTTGTTTTGTTTTGTTTTTTTACTTTTTCTTGTCCCTCGTTTCTTCATTTCTCTGGTTCCTCTTTCGGGTGCCCTGTTCTGCATTCGAGTTATGACTTAGGAATTCCTCACCAGTGTTATGGTGTAACCATGGCAACCCCAGTCTGAATATCCCATGGTAACTAGACTGATGCTTCATATAAGTCTCACAATATTAGTTATTTTTATTCCCTTTAAACGTTAAATTTGGCAAACAGCCTCCCGTGATCTGTTCTTTTTTTTCAGGTTTTATTTTAGAAAAGAAACTAAAAAGATAAATAAATTTTTATGTGAGGGAAAGGTCATTAAAGCATTGTTCAGAAACTCGTACATACACATGTAAATGTGCAGATTAAATAGGAGCAGGTCGGAGAGGGGACAGCAGGGTGAGACGGGTCACTCTGTGGGGTAATACATCTCGGTTAAGTTATCCAAAGAGCACATTGTCCATTCAGCCTCTGATAAATGCTAATATTTATCAAGTTACCAAGAAGTTAACAACTCAGATTAAACTTTCCCTTTCCACCCCAGTGACCACAAGGAGAGGTAGAAAGAAAAGAACCGTCATCTAGGAAATATCATGCGTTATGTGGAAAACTTGATCCGGAAAGTCCAGAAAGGTTTTATTTTTACGTTCACTGGCTGCTGTCCAACTTTCAGGCTCCTGAAAATAAATGTTCCTTTTTACAGGGAAACAGTCCTTCTGAGAAATCCCTTTAAGTCCTTCTCAGTTGTTGGATAAAGCTGCTGTTTTGCAGGGGTGACCAAAAACGCCAAAACTACATGGTTAGCTTTGTACAGGTAGCTTTTTATGGTTAAATGTATTTATCTGGAAACGTTAAACATTTTCAATGTACGTGCTTAATGCACATTTATGACTGCTGAGGTCAATAACACATTATTCATGAATATTTATAGTGACTAAATATAAAGAGATACTGGAAAACAGCATAATTCCCTCCTCACTGAGAAAGATCTGCAAAAATATTTCAATCTCGAGTTTAAGTTTGAAAACCGACGCTGTAAAGAACAAGCTTTTATGGTGGTGTTAGGACACAAATCACATCTATCTGTGAGGTTTTCCAGCTGCAACACACACACACACACACACACACACACACACACACACACACACACACACACACACACACCAGACCCCCTTGTGACTCTTGTAACTTCCTCCCATCCAGCATCAGTTCCCTGTGGGGGTCCACGGCCCACTGGATTATGGGCTGTCACCAAGAGATAAACTGAATGCTGCAGTGGTGACATCATCTGTCTGTTTGTTTGTTGGGTTGTCACTGGGGAATTGAAGAGATGGGATAAAGGAAGGAGGAGGGATTGGAAGCCAAAGAGAAAAGTGGAGTTTTAAAAAAAGAAGGAGAAACATGGAGAAAGAGGAAGTTTAATAAAACAGCAGACATTAAAAAATTCCAGAATAAGCAGCTTTAACCCACGTTGTCTTCTGAGTTTGTTCAGCCCTCAGTAAGTGCGCTGAATAATCAAACACTCGCAGTTTGCACTTCCTCGTCGTTTGCTTTCAGAGGACAGCTGCTTAGTCTGGATGGACTTTTCAATTAACTGCAGCTCATCTGTGTATTATTCTTAGAAGTTAACAGTAACGTCCTTACCAGCAGGATTATTTGGACTCTTAAACCTCTGAAAGCTGCTGTGCTCAGGATTTCACAAAGTAAAAATGTATCCAAATGCATCCTCTAATCTTTTGTGGTTTTATCCAAAGAAAAGAAAAAGAAAAATCAGATGTACAGAAAAAAGTATTTCTAATCAGGTAATCAGATAAATATTATTACGTGTCATGTTATAGTTAATGCATAACTTAACTTCAGAAACAGTACTGTAAATAACACAGAAATTTCACTGAAACAAAACATCAAAGTGAGAACTTGAAAGCATCACATTACTGTGTTATCTGTCAGCTTTAAAGGTAACAGGAGGTCATTCTGTTTGCAATTAACCAACCAGAGTTTTAACACTGTTTTCACTAAAGCCATCATTTATATTTGTAAACATACAGAACTACAGATTATGAATTAAACTGGGAAACATTGTTCATACAGCCCATGATATCAATGCTCAATGTTGGTTATAGAAAATCACGCTGAATAAAAACAAGATTTTGGCTTTAGAGTATCGTCAGTCATGAGGGGTCGAATATGCTGGAAAAATAAATTCAAAGGCATAAAATCTCCTTATGTACTTGAACTACATGTTTCTTAATATGTAATAAAACTTTATTTACTAAGTTATTGCACAAAAATACACAAAAACAAATCAAACAGTCTTTTCTGGGAGGTCAGATGGGAAGCAGTGAATGATTTTTCATGGAATTACCCTAAAAACATATGAAGAAAGATGCCCAACACATGGAAGAGGAAAAGGAAGAAAATCTAGGAAATATCACGTATCATGTGCGGAAAGCCACCTCATCTGGAAAGTCCAAAAACATCTGGTGGTTATGCTCACCTGCTAGTGCCCTTTTACTTTTACACTTCGAAAGTGTTCCAGGTTTTTCATGTGATGGCACTTCTGAGATTTCCCTTTAATCCCTTCTCAGCGTGTTACAGGTCGAGGACAAACTGCCCTAAGCACTAAAACAACGTGGCTACATGGTTTCCTGTCTAACGTATTTACCTTGAAACATTTAAAATGATCTTTAGCTACATCATGCACAGTAACATCTGTTTTTCGTTCAGCACTTACAGTTTCATTTCGACTTTTTCATTCTGTTTAACCAACTGAACTATGATTGTACAGCACACATCATTAATGACTTTAAAAACCAAGAAATGGATGCACGTTTGAATTTATTTCGAATTTATGTCATTCACACAGAATCAGAGAAAATCTGCATGTATGTACTTTAAACAGTATTTCAAAAGCACATACAGTCTGACATATACACTCAGAATCACTTCAGTCTTTGTGATGAAGTGTTGAAGCTTCTATACTTTAAGCTGCCATAGATGAGCCCTGTTAGCTTCTCCTTAGTGATCACCATGGACTACACCTCGTAGTCCTCCTATATGAGGAGCATCAGTTCAAATAAATATGTTTGTTTTTGTTCATGTTTGACCATCTGTGTCTGCTACTTTCACCAGACCCTGTGTGTCACACTTTCCAAGTGGGTAAGACGACAAAAACACATGTATCCCCATGACTGTAACAGTGGATGTGGTACGTGAGGTGTATATGACACATTAGCATGTTTCCTGCCGCTTGTTCTAATCCGGTGGTTGTGGATCTGAATCATTCATATCTACGGTGCGCTGAAGCTCGTGGTGGTGGAGATGGCCGAGGCCATTCTGCTCTCACGCTCTCTCGGGTTGTCATGCAGTTTTCCTGCACGTCTCCACAGCAAATGGCTGTGGTTGGGTTTACACAGAAAGGGTAGATATCAGCCTCTCCTGGGGGGGTGCCACCCGCATATAATCCACATTTTTACAACCATTTTCATTTGCTTTTTTGAACCAAGCATCTTATATGTGTCTAAAACTCAAGAACAGTCAAATAAATGAGCAAACACACTGTGGGAAAAATAAAATGTTGTTTGATTTACATTTGTGACAGTTTACTACTAAAATACTGAGATTGTGAAAGTAAGATCCAAATGTAAAACCTTTGCTGGTGGCTGTGAAGGATCCCGGTACAATAACAACTCAGCTGCAGATATTCATGGTATATTTCAACCCAGATCTGAACAGGTACAAACTGTGAGATCTGAAGATATCCAAAACTAACAGAAGTGAGAATCGTGTTGGGCCTGAGCGTCTAATCACTCCATCTTTCCTTAGACTGTGAAGTCATCTCCCCGGAGGAGAAAGATGAAGGCAAGAAGCTGGAAACAAAGAAAAAAAGTTAAGAGAGACTTTAAGTGATTTTTTTTTTTGTATAATTCACATTTTTTATATGAAATTTGGGTCTGTGTACATACAGCATGCTACTAAACAATATGTAAAATGGCACTAAAAACTAGAACGAGTAAATTAAATATGAAAACCAAGTAGTAAAATATAATAACTGATCTTAATACATGTACAATATTACACAATGTGTGGCAGGGAGCAGCAGCAACAATTCACAAAGCTTATATTCAATAAAGCATGTCGTCGAGGTCCAAGGTTATTTATGAATTACATAAAATCATACAGTATTGTACATTTAGTGCACACAACGCTTTAAGACCTACTGAGAGAAAAAGGTGAATACATGTAGACAATTACAGGTTTCTGTGTCATCGTGCCATCGTGCCACGTTCTTTTCTGATGTGTCATTGCTGTTGATGGATGAGCACAAAAATTGTTACAGACATTCATACTTCATTGCTTGAGCTCATTTTATTGTGAAAGGTGATCTCCAAAAAGTCTGGACAAAATCAAATCATTTAAAAATAATCACACACACAAAACTCCAGGCAAGAGGACAGAAAGGAGCTCCGAACTCTCAAGAATCGTTGTTAAGAGCCAAAGGAGACTCCTCTGAGACATTACAGTAGTATGCAAGGAATGACCGTTGCTCAAGACACACTAACACACTTAATGATTATAAGAAAGAAGGAGGCAGAGAAGAATGAACGATTGCCTGCACAAGCAGACGGCACCAAAAGGCTTTCGGACGAGCGTGCCGAGAGGACGAAGGAGAAGGAAACAGGAAAAGCTGGATGGGAATGTGCAGTTGCTTTGCAGAGACTTTGCAGCTGTGACCTCTTTCCTCACACTTGTCCTCCTTCTCAAAATGATCATTGTGCATGTGTTGTGTAATGCATTCATAGAGTTACAGTATGCTTTCCACACCTCAGCATTAACCCTGTATTTGCACATCCCAAATTTCTCAACTCTATATTCACTTTTATTATCAGCTCTCACGACGCCCCCGCTGCCTGGAGCTTACTCATATCGTCTGCAGAAGACTGAAATCTTCTGGAAAAAATTTCCAACCTTCCTTCTTTCGCTTTTACACTTTCCAACTTTCGTTCACCTTTTTCTTGACTTTTTATGCGCTCTCACAGACCTTCCACTTTCCTTCTTCAGCTCTGCTCTGGTTTCTTCATCCTTTCAGCTAAATCTGGGATGAAAAGATTAAACAGCATACAGTGTTTCATATGTTTTATAATACAAATTGTATACTTTTACAAATAAAAGGAGGTGTGGTGTCTGTATCCATGCTTTCCTTTATTCCACAGGTCACATAATGGAAACATTTCCTGAAATTCTGGTCATCCTGCTTAATTTTCTTTTAATAGCAAATTACCCTTTGAAACCAGTCACTTTAACCGTAATGATGTTCTTGCATTGAAATGCAAAGCCACATCGGGCATTTGGTTTGCACAATAACAAGATAATGATGTTAGGTTGGATTTCCAGCTTCATCATTGTCACTCATCACAGCAGAGCAGTAGCAGGGAGAGATTAAGTTAACCAGAGATGGGGGCCCACAGGTTGAATCACTGCAGTACACAAGTTGATTTTTTTGGGGGGGAGTTTTATGAAAACCAAAAAACAAAAGTGGATTATTAAAGTTAAAAGTTTTGTTTGAGATGAAAGCATCAGTGAGGGGAAAAGTAACCACAGAGCGGAAGCATCCCATTTATTGTTGGCAGTTTCCTATGGTTAGCCTCAGTTTGTGTGTAACAGCATTTTAATGTCACATAATTATCTCACTGCATAAGGTTGGTTTAAAAATGATTAGCTCATGACGCTGGCATGATTAGATGACGCATGTTGTTTTCCTGTCCTTTGCTACACGCCTGAAGTTGTTTGTTCCTCTGCTTTAAACATTTTTATGGTTTTCTGTTGTCACGAGTTGTACGTTAAAGAAGAAAGAACGAACAGCTCGCTGTCCCAAAGCCATACGGAGAGACGAAGAAGCACAGCGCATCATGTTGTCGGTCCGTAACCAAAAACACATGTGAGGCTTTCTGCGCTCAGGAGCGATCTTTCCTCAGTTCTGCGGAAACACTGGATTCAGCTCATGGGATAGGATGACCTGTGTGTCTGTTGATCAGCAGCCGAGTCCGTGTATGTCGACATACAATGACTCGGACTTTTATGCTGACAGCTGTTGAATCTGTTTCATATTTCTAAATTTTTGAAAAGAAAATACGTTTACGGTCATGCAGCACACGCCGACAAACTTCCCATGCATGAGCCAAAACGTAACGGGCACACTGTGGTGCATCATAATCAGTTCCCCTGTAACTAATCACTGTCTCCCGGTGTGAAGCAAATGCTCAATAAAATGAAGTGTTACGACAGATGTCACAGAGCCAAATGATGCCAACATAAAATCTCTCTAACGCCTCAAAAATGTGCCCAGATTTCCTGACGCACATAACATCGCAGTCAGAGCGCCTTCGCTCACATTTCACCGTGGCTTGATTGGCTTAAATTACCAGCTGGCTGCCGATTAATCTGCTTTACTGCTGTAACTGTTGAGCTCATGACATCGCAGAGGAAATAATGACACCCTGTGAGCTGTTTTTCATTTCTAGCAGGGCCTGGAGCGTGAAGTACACATCAAGCGGTAACCCATGTAACTCCAGTCTTTGTACCATAAAGATGTCTGCATTTACATTTCAGGACATGTCCACATAAAAGCTAAGTGCGCAGCAGAACTGCTGTCGAATCAAAGCTGTTAATGCGGTTAATATCCTAAGCTGGAGACTTGGGTGCAGTTAACTATGAGGGCTTTCCTTTTATTAAACCATTAAGTTTTGACGTTGAATAAGTTTCCAGATTCTAATTTCACTGTAAAAAACACAAAAGTCTGATTCACTTGGAGTTTTTTTCTTCTAAAGATAGGTATCCGTTTGCAGTGCCGCCGCTCCCCGTTAGCAATCCCCAAAAGAAACTCCTGGTCAGATGTAATCCTTGCTTTTTATGAGTTCGACCGAAATTAAATCCAATCAAAAACCAATGAAATGTGGAAGCTACGAATCAAGAGGATGGACGGTGGGTGAGACAGAATGGCAAACCTCTGGATTTGCACATTACAGGAGTTAGCCTGTATCACAGTGGACTCGTTTCAGTAAAACACCTGGACACAAACACTTTCCAGACACTGAAACTGTAGGCTACTGGAGACTTTCCAGACACTGACGCCATGTGACCTAATTCGCTGCTCAGACTGTATAAAACCTATATGCCAAAACACTGCATTGCATCAGTGCCCTGCAGGAAAGCGAAGTCTGGTTGGTGCAAATGAAGCAGAGGAAGAAGCTTCACATGAGATGCTTTTTATCTCTGGAGAAAAGAGGCGAAGTTTGGTCTTGAACCTAGAGGCAGTGCTGCTCCCCTGTAACCACCAGTCCCCACCTCTCCCACTCCCACCCCCACACACAGTTTGTTAAGTTTGGTAATCTGCGTGATGAAAGGTTATTTTAGAGCAATTCTTCTTCAAACATAAAAACAAACAAGCAAACAAACAAATAAACGAAGCAAAAGCAAGACAAAGCAACATTACATATGAATGATCTTTGTTTCGCAAAAGCCTGCGTGGGTAGTCCCTCTCATTGTTGCACCTCCCTCCTCCGCCTGAAAGTAAGCCATGCCCAGATAAATCACTCCCAGCACAGAGTGGTAACCTGCACACTGGGGCCGCAGACTGCAGAGGAGGACAGAGGGAGCAGGCTGGGACGCGGCAGAAAGCGCACAGTCTGATTGGAGCCGAGTTCTCTGGGTGTATTTGAAATAACACTTTCATATACGCATATAATAACAGCGGGACACCTGCAGCTTCATTCTGCTTTCATTGAGTCACTCTTCGACAGTATGACTGGCAGCACCATCGCCAGGGTGCTGGTTGCCCTGTGTATCGGGAGCGCAGTGAACTGTATGCCCAGAGGGACGCACAGGGATCGGCGTCAGGCGCATCAGCATCACGTCCCCTCAGTCTCTCAAGGTAAGCCGTTTGTGAGTGAGTGAGTGTAGCAGCCTGTGAGCTTCCAATCTGAGGCCGGAGTGGGGGGTGGGGGTGAGGACATTTTAATTAAACTGCAAAGTTTGCGCACTTTTTTGGGGGGGAGGGGGGTCCTTGGGGGTCCACAGATGGATTGTGCAGTCATAAAACTCTGGATTAACCTCAGTCACCAGAAAACCTCCTGTCCTCCCCAGACTGGGTCTAAGAATGAGAAGGGAATGAAAATACAAAGCACGCCATCTGTTTAAAAGCTGGAAAAAGTCGAAAGGGAATCAGATGTGAACAAAGAAGATGGAGATAGAGAGTAAAAGTGGAAGGTTATTATTCGCTGTGCAAGTGATTTATCACTCGGCATTAGGCTCCTTTGAAGTCAAGTTAACACATCCAGGCACTTTCACAGGCAGGGGAGAAGCCTTGTCCTCCAGCAGAGTGGTGATTCCAATTTAGGGTTTGCTTATCGTTGTGTGGGAGAGAAGTCCCGTGTCTGTTTTTAGCTGTGGTTGGGGCTGGACAAGTTTCCAGTGGCTGCATTTGTCTTTCAAATTTTAAAAAGATCTCTTGCTTTAATCTTTACCAAGCAGCTTTGATCTGTATCACTCAATTGTTTTTTCTCTCTGTCTTGTTTCCATTTTCACGTGTCAGAGGGTTGTATGGAGAATGGTCAGTTCTATGGAATCAATGAACAGTGGGAGCGGCAGTTTTTGGACAGCACTCTGGTCTGTACCTGCCACGGAGTTGCAGGAATCAAGTGTAAAAGCAAACCCCAAGGTTAGTTTGTGGGCTGTTAGCTGCGTCCACAAAAATCACATCTATTCTTCACTTCTGTCTGAGAAAAGAACAAAACATGTACCAAAAACATCTTTTCTGCTGTTGCTCTTAAAGAGGAAAGGTGCCACGATAAAGTCAACGAGCGGTACTACACTGTGGGAGAAACTTATGAGAGACCCAAGGACGGCATGATCTGGGACTGTACCTGTATTGGATCTGGGAGGGGCAAAATCAGCTGCACCATTGCCAGTAAGTGTGTGATACTGTGTGCCTGTTTTAACTGCTCTAACCTCAGACCACACGTCTAGGACTGCCAAACAGTAAACTGGTTAACCCCCCACGCTCTCCACAGTTGATTAGAACCTGGTGCCATGCAGCTATTTGCAGTTAGTGGTTAAATAATGAAGCATCACATTTTTTCAGTTCCCTTTGTTTGCTTATGCTGATGAGCCTGAAATCATCTCTAAAATCATGTCTTCTCCTTCTCTGCACCTAGATCGCTGTCATGAGGGCGGGGCTTCATATAAGATCGGTGACACCTGGAGGAGACCCCACGACACAGGAGGCTACATGCTGGAGTGTGTCTGTCTGGGTAACGGCAAAGGAGAGTGGGCCTGCAAACCTGTTGGTGAGTCATTCAGACAGGCAGTGACTAACAGATGCATTCTTCTGCATCAGCCATATGTGTGTTTCATAGACAGTGCTGAACAAGTAATTAATGAGTTTGTACCCTGCAGCTGAGCGCTGTTACGACAATTCGGCGGGAGCATCGTATGTTGTTGGGGAGACGTGGGAGAAGCCGTATCAGGGATGGATGGTCATAGACTGCACCTGCGTCGGGGAGGGAAATGGACGCATCACATGCACCTCCAGGAGTGAGACAACTTATTTGCTTTGCTTTGTCTGCCCCATCTACACTTCTGCTTTGCTTTCAGCTTTAGCTAAGAAAAATGAAATTCAGCACCAAATTACAGCAACAGTCGCCTCTAGGTGCTTTATACTGTAAGTGAAGGACCCCACAGTAATACAGGGAAAACCCAGCAATCAGACAAGCAACTATGACTAAGCAGTTGGAGACAGTGGGAAGGAAAAACTCCCTTTCAAAAGGAAGAACCTCTGTAAGGACCATCCCCAGGAAGGGGCAGCCATCTAATTTCCTGCCGTCCTACTTTTATTCATTTGTTTTCGAGATTTTTCTTGTTTTGCATGATCTCCATGGATACGTAAGCTTGTCTGCCGACTCTCAGAAAGTCACACGAGCAGAAAATCTGAATTTATTGCTGCTGTTTTGAATCACACATGTCTGCACATCCTTTAAACCCTCAGTGAATGCCATCCACGTAGCATGGAGTCTTCTAAGAAGGACTAATGGTAAAGTGAGCTTGTTATTTCTTGGAGAATTTTAAGAGGCTGGGGAGGAAATGTTTTCCAGCTGTGTCGACAGTTTAAACCATCACTCCAGTCCTTTATTATGTTGGCTGGTGCATCAGGTAATAATGAATGCTTTTCTCAATTAGTTTGTTGTTTTATCCAAGTGCTCAGGGTGGCCTTGGACACTTCGTAGAGTTCATCAATAAATTTCCCCATGTGTGCACAAACATGCAACCAGCTGCTAGCCAGTGATTCAGGCCCCACTCAGTCGCTGCAGAGAGTTTCCCCCAAGTCACCAGACTGCTTAGAGTTTCCTTTTATTTTATATTCTACTTCTCATTTCCTTCTCTCCTAGATCGCTGTAATGACCAGGATACTCTGTCCTCCTACCGTATTGGAGATACCTGGACCAAGACCGACGCCCGGGGTCACCTGCTCAAGTGTCTGTGCACGGGGAACGGCCGAGGAGAGTGGAAGTGCGAACGACATGCCTCACTTCACACCACGGGCCTGGGTGAGAACTGACAATATCCCTGTGTCTATTCTCCCCGGCTCTGTGCGAGGAGAGGAATGCGTACCAGAGACACATGTTGTGAGGCGAGAGAGATAAGAGGTGCCAAGTGTCCAAGTGATGAAGTGAGAAAAACGCAGCTTGGAACTCGTGATCGTGACCTCATGAGAAGCAGAGGCAGAAATGGAAAGTAGATGTGCAAATGTAGGGGGAAAGTGATGACAGGGTGTGAGACAGAAACATGCTCATTGTGACTTAGAGACAGTAAGACAGTCTTTTTGTTGTAGTGTAGGCGTTACTCATATACTTAAGTTGACTCATGTATGCACATGAAGTAAGTCTTTAGAACTACTAATAATTTCAGTTGTTCTTTATTCGTGCTTTTTATCTAACTTGAGCTGTTGCTCTGATATCTGACTGGTGTAACGTGTTGTGTTTTAGGCACTGGCTCCCGTGTTGTCACCAACATCCACCCCGTGGTCTACCAGCCCGACGCTGTGCCCGAGCATGCCCAGAATGGAGCCTGTCAGACGGAGACAGGGCTGATGTATTCTGTTGGCCAGCGCTGGATTAAGAAACAGGGAACTACGCAGATGATCTGTACCTGCCTTGGCACCGGGTCCAGCTGCAACCCATGGGGTAATGAATTATTTCTTTACAAATTTGCAAATTACAAAGTTCACCTGCAGAGTTAAGCATAATTAGGCTGACGGCACAGTCAGACATACAAAAACGACTCTCAAGTGGTGTTTATGCCTCTGTTTGTTTTCCCGTCCTCCTTCAGATGGACCTGCTCCAGTATACGGTGGCAACTCCGGTGGTCTGCCCTGTGTGTTCCCTTTTGTTTACAAGGGAAAGACCTACCACTCTTGTACCTCCGATGGACGTGCTGACGGGCAGCTGTGGTGCTCCACCTCGTCTGACTTCGAGACAGAGCAGAAATTTTCTTTCTGCACAGAGAAGAACGGTGAGCTAAACGCTGGAGCGCTGACGTGTTGACATGTTTTTTCTTCTGTGGTGGTGATTGTGTGCTTCAGATAGAAATATCATGTCTTTGATATTTGAAGAAAATGAGTGTGCGCTGTTGAAAAAGACAGGAGTTGCGTTTTATCGACAGTAGGGCATCTCCTGGTCAGTGCAGGTAATCAAACAAAAGGGCGTGAACATGACATGTTTCCTTTGAATGTGAAGCTTTTCCCATCTCTTAACTTTAAGACCTCATACAGGTTTTCTGATGTGCAATAACAGCGAGGCTGCAGTGAGAAGGAGGCAGCTGACCATGTGCCTCCTCCTGTGTAATGACAGGCAGCTGGCCAGCTGTGAGATGGTTTTCATTGTAGCACCCAGACCTGCTGTTCTCCTAATGTGTTAAACAAAGACCCTGAAACGTGTTAACAATGAGCTGCTACGTTTACATTTGCCCAGTTGTCACAAGCTTGCGTCCAAAGCAAGATGCACAGTCTGTCAAGGAGATATTTATTAAACTTATTACTTATTATTGCTTTTTTTCTTCTTCTTTAGCAATTGTGGCAACACGTGGCGGTAATTCTAACGGCGCTCTCTGCCAGTTCCCTTTCCTCTACAATGGCAGAAACTATACCGACTGTACCGCAGATGGACGAAGGGATGGCATGAAGTGGTGCGGCACCACAACAAACTATGATGACGAGCGGCGTTTCGGGTTCTGTCCCATGGCGGGTAAGTGTGTGCAGAGTGAGAGAGGGCTGTTAGCTCGTGGCTCAGCAGTTTCCTAACAATGATGGCAGCTAATTGCTAATTGCAAAGTCTAACCTCCACCCCAGTCTGAATGCTTACCTGACCTTTAAAGCTGATTGAGTTAGCATGGAGGCGATTATCAGCGTGATGCTAGAAAGCAGCCTGCGCTGATATCACAGGCAAAATCTGTTTACACTTCTTACACCTTTTGTTTACAGCTTGGTGCCATTTAGTCTCTGTGGGTAACAAAGGAGACTGAAGCCAGTGAAACTGTGGGAGGGGTCGTTAAAACCACACTAATGTCTGAAGCAGTAATGACAGCGATGGCGTTGGTGCCATCGTGCTGTAAAAAGAGAAAAATCTGATCAATTTAAACTTTGGAGACGTAAAAGTCACTTTATACAAAGCAGCTGAGCTGTCACAACAAATGTGTGTTTTTGGCATCGCAGTGAATACATTCAGAGCGCAGGGCTCCTTTATATTGACAGTAATGACTTCACAGGCATCGTCAAAACAAACACGGTCGTTGAGGTGTTAATGGTGACGTTTAATCAGGTCCGGAGCCCCCTCGCCTCCACCTGTGGCAATCTTCTTCAAAGCTTTCTGCACCGTCTGCCGTGTGCCCGCGGGACAGCCTCCAGCTGTGACCCACAGTCAGAATTTAACCTCCATTATGCAAATGTCATCATTTACTTGGTTAGATCCACAATCTAAAAACCAAACAAAACAAAGTAATCCCTTTCTCAAATTCAGCCCCCGTGCCTGGTTAAACTGCAATCAGCCTCTCAGCTGCTGATAAATCTCTTTGGCAGGAATTTAATTTAGTTCCCACAAATCAGCCAGAAGCTTTTTAAATAGCCACTTTGAAGTCATCAAACCAGGGTTTAAATTACACTAAAAACTATTAGTTTTATTAATTTTAAATAGATGACTGCTGATGGAATGCAGACTGACATTTAGGCAGCTGTTAATGGGTTTGTAACTGGAACAGATCCACATTTTACACGGTCTGAAGGAAAGGCTCATTTTAACTGTGAGGGTAGAAACGCGTCCAGCATGAATTCAAACAAAAATCCAACAATATAATTAATTATTTCAACTGGTCAGGACCACTGAACCCAGAAACAAAAACACATATATATGGACAAAAAAATGAGTGTCTTTTTTTTTTTTGGCTCAATTTTGAACTTTCCACTTAAGAAATGAAAGATCTGTGGTTCAGTCCCAGGAAGAGACACAGATCCCTTTGTGTCAGAAAGGATATCCGGAGTTTAGTCAAATAAATAAATACATGAAAAATCTCCCAAATCAAACATGCAGAGCTGCTCGCTGCGCTGACCCATTTGTTGTGAATCAGGGAGAAACTAAAAATAGCTTCTCGTCATTTACTCACTCAGGCTTTCATGCATATTTATTTTGAACAGAATTCGTATGAAAGTTTTTGCATGTTTTTAACAAAAGCATACATAAAGGTTTAGTGTTAGTGACATACAACATGCAAATATTTTAATTTATTTAAACCCACAGCAAAGCCTTCCTAAGCCACGTTCTAATCATTCCTGTACTTATGTCCTAGCTACAGCCTTCATGTGCAGTGATTGGTCAGAATCGACCAATCAGAATGCAGTAAAGTAAAAAAGGCCACACGCTTTCTTTCCACACATGCACGCTCACACATGGAAGCAGGTCTTTACTTGCATCAGACACTTTTTCAAATGTATATCTCTCTGGAAAAAACCCAAACCACTCACTCTCTTTAATTATGGCAGATTTCATACATACGAGAGCACACGACAGCTGTTTCTAGCTTTTAATCAAATTTTCTTTGCTATGGAGACAAAGACAGGTATTCTGTGGGGTCTGCATCCTCTCCCACCCTGTGCAGTAATAGCAGGGTTGAGTCAGTGATGTCCAAAGGGCATCGGTCATGTTAATGTGTTTGTTTTGATCATGATAAAAGTATGCTGTGTGTGTGTGTGTGGATCCGTGCATCTAATTTTTTTTAGTATTTCCTCCCCATTAAGACCAGCAGGTGTAACATTCAGTTACTTTTGTGTGTCCCAGCTCATGAAGAGGTGTGCACATCGAATGAAGGGGCGATGTACCGTGTAGGCGACCAGTGGGACAAGCGTCACGAGGTTCTGGGTCACATGATGCGGTGTACCTGTGTTGGCAATGGCAGAGGAGAATGGAGCTGCATTGCTTACTCTCAGCTAAACGGTAGGTGTCCACACGTGTAGCTGCAGGATACACCGTGGCAACAAGCAAGGGGCTACAGACTGGTATTAGATCTCCCTGAGTGTAAAGGTGAAAGGTCGTGCTAGATAAAAATCCCTCACCTGCACAGCTGCACTTTATGGGCCCTTAGCTGCACCTGCACTGCACACAGATACACAAACCCTGCACTGCACACAGACACACAAACCCTGCACTGCACACAGACACACACAAACCCTGCACTGCTCACAGACACACACAAACCCTGCACTGCTCACAGACACACACAAACCCTGCACTGCACACAGACACACACAAACCCTGCACTGCACACAAACGGTGCTCAGCATTTTGTTGAATGTCTGTTTCAGACCAGTGTAGCGTGGATGGCTTGACATACGAGGTTAACCAGACCTTCACCAAGCGGCACGATGAGGGATACATGATGAACTGCACCTGCTTTGGCCAAGGCCGTGGCCGCTGGAAGTGTGACGCCATTGGTGGGTTTGTCATTGCACACTTTGCATTTTTCCAATCATCCTAATCCTTGCTTCAGTGTAGGGTCGAAGAACAGACACGACTTATCGACTAAGCTTATGCTGCGTATTTGTTAAATGGACGGAGAATCCTCTGAATTTTTATTAGTAGTTAAAATATAATAACTCACAGCGAGTGCAGGCTCTGAACTGTAAATATATATGACTTTCATGAGTTTCAGTGCCCTTGTTTTTTGCATACTGTTACACTTCTGCTTTGTGCCCTCAGACCAGTGCCAGGAGCCAGAGACGAGAGCCTTTTATCAGATTGGAGACTCCTGGGATAAAGTCATCCATGGAATCATGTACAAGTGCTACTGCTATGGCAATGGTGTTGGAGAGCTGAGCTGCGAGCCCCAGCAGACGTACCCTGGTGAGGTTTTAAATGTGCTTTTGTTCGTATATTTTGGGCTGACGTGCGGCTGTAACAGCAGGAGCAAAGGAAAATTCCCAGGACTGTGATACAAATATTTTTGAGTGCGATTTAATTTACTTCAGCTTAAAAAACATTTTCAGTTTATTAAAAGTCCAAAGAATAACAGGAAGCCGTAAAGGACTATCACACGCTCGCCTGTCCCGAGCATGCTCGCTTTTTCCTCACCTGGGCACCTTTTCCAGCATCACTTTGTGCTCCAACTCTTGAAAAATGTTTGTTCAAGTCCCTTTGGGAAAGAGGCTGTTGACTTTGATGTGAAGTAGACAGAGCCGGGAGTGGGTGTGATTTCCTCTTTTACGAGTGCACCCCCACTCTGAGCCTTTGTTCTTGCCAGCATGTGGTACAGCCCCTGTGTTGTTGCTACAGCTGTACCAAACGCCACAGTGCAGAGCGAGTATCCAGCCCAGACACACCTACTGCACACCGAGCTCCCTGAACAGCAGGTTTCAGTTTGTGGATTTTGGTGTCACGTTAATTCAAATCTCATCTCGTAAAGTTTAAACCAGCGTCACTCAGAGCAAGACACTACTTCACATTCAGTTACCTGGACCGTAATCTCAGCACACACCTTTCAAAATCACAGATTTTAGCTGGATTTAAGTTCCCTCTTAGTACACTTTGTGTTCCCTTTTATAATCTATCACTATTACCTTCATAACAGACTCCGGTGTGTCTGTCGTGCACGTTTAATGTTTTTCAGGTGCTTTTCCAAACTTTTCTCCAACTCTATAAAAGAAAAGAGTCATGCACACGTGTGAGCTTGTGTGGTGGCTTTAGTGTTTCGAGGAGCAGAAACATTTCCATCTCCTGCAGCTTGGATAAATTTATCAGGTTAGTTCCAAGTGAGGCTGTAACTTTGTGCAAATGGTGACTGTTCCAGGTTTAAATGGACTGTTACTGGTTTGCTCTGTATCTGAAGCAGGTTGACAGAAGATACGAAATGTAGGGCATCGTTCTACCGTAAGTGGCCATAATCGCAACCAGCTGTGAACTAGCTCCGCGTGTGTGTGCATGTATGCGTGTGCGCGCATGTGCATGCATGCTCTTTGGCATACAAAATACAGCGTGCAAAGATTTAAGGGCAGCATGAACCAGATCCAGACTCGAACTGGGAAAAACCATAAAAGGTAAAAATGGAAAAGCAACAGTCTTGCAGGACTTTCTAAAGCTTCTGATTTGGCACATGCGTTGATAAGATCTAGAAAATATGTTTTCTTGTCTGCCATCTTTGTTTACGTCTTCTTGTCTGGGGTGTAATTGAATCTTTTGATGCATTTCTTATTGTTAGGATGACTCCCAGAATGACTTCCTTTTGCCGCTGTCCTTATCACCACCTCGCGGTGCGTCTGTCGGTATCAAGAATGAATGTTGTGTCTAAGTGTGAAGAGTGAAGGGTCAGGTCTGCATGCACATGCTTGTACGTTAAAGAGACATAAGTAAAGCTGGGGAGAGCGCATTTGTGAGGCTCGTTGTATAGCCGCTCTGCAGTGAGTGTGCATCCGTTCGTGCACCTCCCACATCTGATTCTGTATAACCCTCGCCAGTGGCCTGTGGGGTTGTAATAGGCAGTAATAGGTCCCAGATTGTTTTTGAGGTTTGCGTATCTGCTAGAAACTTATGGTTAACCACGCCACTTGCTCAGAAACTGTGATTACAGGTCTGCTATTTGGAAAAAGCAGTTAGAAAACCTCAGTTCTTTATAGAAGCTACCAGTTTCTATGAGCCCAGCTTATGTCAGGAGTCTGCGCACCACATGACTTCTGTTTACATTCAGGATGACTCGATGTATCCCCTTTGGATTTCTGCCTCTGCTTATACCACTTCTCTTCTTTTGTGTCTTCTAACCTGCAAAGTCATCTTGTATAATTTGTGCATCGTTCGGTGAACTCCTGCACGTCTGCAGCTTTTTATAGTGCAGACTCAAACCCTTACAGTTTTCTCTCAGATGGTGTAATGACCACCAGATCTCACCACAGCGTGGTTGTCCCCTCACAGACGAGCACTAATGCGACGGCTCAGGTGGTAACTGTTGTTTGGGTGAATATGGGGAAATTTGTTGGTTAATTAAGCAGCGAAACATGTTTCTTGGATGGAAAAGAGACTACATAGGGGAGGAATAAGTTCTGTATGTCAAATTACACTGTGTGAGAATTACAAGCTTCATACTGGTGTCAGTTTTTAACATGTTTTTGCACTTTTTTAGCTTCTGAGACAACAGGAAAAATCTTAAACTACGGTGGAAGCAGAAACTGTTGAGAGTCTGCGCTGGAATCTCACACAGACCTGCTAGTTTTTCACGCTTTTTCTCTGCCGTGTTCAGGAAAATCCTCCCACACACCCACTCGCTGTTAAACTGGGTTATATAAAGCCGTTGGTTTTACAAAATGATATCCCACACTGGAGCACAGATGTGCCTGCTCTCCTGCACACTGGTCACTCACTGCACAGCGGCTGGTAAAGCAGCTCTGTCTCTGTCTCAGGTGGTCACCGTCCCGTCCAGGTGATCATCGCAGAATCTGGAAACCAACCAGACTCCCACCCTATTCAGTGGAACGCCCAGTCGTCTGCACACATCACCCAGTACATCCTTAAATGGAGAGTGGTAAGGGTTTTTTTGGAGATGTTTCCTCTTCCTCCCTGTTTGGCCTAAACTTAATTAACCATTAAAACAATGTCAGCCTGTAAACTGTCCCTCAGATCTTACATCTCATGTGATTTTACAGAAAAACTCTCACAGCCCGTGGAGGGAGGTGGCAATTCCTGGCCATCTAAACTCGTACACCATCTCTGGTCTGAAACCCGGCATCACCTACGAGGGTCAGCTGATCAGCGTGCTGCATTTTGGGCGCAAAGAGGTCACACGTTTTGACTTCACCACCACTTATGGATCCTGTAAGTTAACGAAGTCACTGATGGTTTTGGAGGAATGTGTATGGGACTGTCCTGAATAACCAATCAATGACGTTCCCTGTAGTGGCTACAACACAAGGCGAGACCACCCCTCTTCCGCCTGTGGTTGACATCTCAGAGTCTGTAACCGAAATTACCTCCAGCAGCTTCGTCATCTCCTGGGTTTCTGCCTCGGACACAGTTTCGGGTTTCAGAGTGGAGTACGAGCTCATCGAGCAGGGACAAGGCACTGGACAACCTATCGTTCTTGGTAGGCGCCGATACAGATATTTACACTTTAAGATCAAAGCAATCTGACGTTTTGCTTGATTTCAGAATCACAGCAATTCCCTCGTTCGTCACAGATTTGTTGATCCAAAATATTTCCTTCCTGTCAGATCTGCCCCGCACAGCTACCTCTGTGAACATTAATGAGCTTCTCCCTGGGAGGAAGTACACTGTTAACGTCTATGAGGTCACTGAGGGAGGAGAGGACAACCTCATTCTTACTACTTCACAAACAACTGGTGCGAACACACATTATTTGTCGTCATCATCACCTTGATTTTACAACTAAATGCAGCACTGAGATACAGTTCGTGTCATGCATCAACACGCACACCACAGTGGTTATAACGTCGTTTTTACACCTTGTTTCATAGTACCTGATGCTCCCAAGGAGCACGAAGTGGGGGAAGTGGGAGATACATCCATCATGATCAGCTGGGAAAAACCGCTGGCTCCCATCACTGGTAAGCTACGCTAACATTTTCAGTCGCTGGCTATTGAACTCATCTGCCTACACACGGGTAACTGTTTCCTCTTCCTCTGTGCAGGTTATCGTGTGGTCTACACTCCATCAGTAGAAGGTGAAAGCACGGAGCTGAATCTCCCTGATACAGCAACGTCCGTGACTCTGAGTGACCTTCTACCAGGGAGCCTGTACAACATCAGCATCTACGCCATTGAGGACACCCTGGAGAGTGAACCCATCTTTGTACAAGTCAGCACCTCTGGGGAGCCACTGCCAGGTAAATGAGTGCTACTGGCTGATTGGTCTAAAAGATGTAAGGAATAATCCACGATGGTTCATGTCAGCACCTCTAATCTTTGCATATCATAATTTGATCTTCCGCCTGTGCCTCCATACATTTTGAATTAATACACTTGCCATGAGGGCACCTATCATAACCTGCAAGTTGTCCTGTGGCGTATTTAGAGATTTATGCCTGTTTCCAATCCTCAGTAGAAGCAAGACGAACTTTCCAAGGCAAGTCAAGTCACTGAGTTCACAGCTGTTGGGATGGAGTTATGTAAAACCTGTTAGTCTGCCAGGTCAAACAGATGTTGGAAGAGTGTGTGTACAGTTTGTGTGATGGACTGAAGATGTGTAAATTAGCTGACCGAGTTTAATATAAGGCAGAAAAGTGAAACTCCACCTCACACCGCAGCTCATATTAGTCAGTTTTAGGCTGTTTGTTGGTTGCCATTGGGGTTGGGTGCAGGGTTGGAAGTACTCGTCTCAGTGAGCGTCCTGTAACAGGAATCATTTATAATTATTTACACACATGTTAAACACATCAGCTGGATTAGACTGGATTTATGCAACAAGCAATGAAGGTCAGATGTTTTTGGAAATGCAGTAGTCATTTAGCTTCAGAGCGACATTCGGGGCTCTGCAAAGACCCAACCTAAAAAACTTTGTACAATAACTCAAAGTTTGCTATGAATCAAATCGCCAACTACTTAACTTGATCTGGTTTGTGTTATTTCCCTTCTTTTATTCTGCTCGGGTCAGATTTATTTCTTCTCTTACTAATTTTGTCCAGCGCTTTTGTCTCCTGCCTATAACTGGTAAAGAAGTCAGGCTGTCTGGGTTCTTCCCTCAAATGCATGTTTCCTTTATTAAGGGGAAGATGGTCATACACATTCAGCTGCATGTGCTGAGTGATCACAGACTCCATCCATTGCATTATACGTGCATTTTTTTCTGCTCAGCATTTTTAAATCATTTTAACCCAACGTTTTTAGTCTAACTTCAGTTTTAAAGAACACATACTGACATTTGTTTGTGTCGTACCCACAGATGAAGTGGATTCCCCGACCGACCTGCAGTTCTTTGAGGTGTCTGACAAAAAAATCGTTCTGACTTGGTCCAGACCCTCTGGTGAAATCTCTGGTTACCGGGTCACCGTGATGCCCGTCGATGAGTCTGGTTCTTCTCAGCCAGAGATGAATCTGCCCGTCAGTCAGAACGCCTACACTGAAGTGACGCATCTACAGCCAGGAACACTGTACCGATTCAGTGTCTATGCTGTTCATAATGGACACGAAAGTTTGCCACTTATTGGAGAGCAATCTACCAGTGAGTATGACAGATGGCCTCCAGACTACAGGGAAATCATTTACATGCCAAAACTGGATGTGAATATACACAGCCTCTCTTCTTTGCATGACTAAAATCTGGGTAAAGAGGCATTAACCCTAACACAACCACACTGTGAAACAGACAATACAATGTGCACATGTTTTAGTTATCCTACAAATGCATGAAATCATGATTACTGATCAGAAACCATAATAAACAAGTGCTTATTTTTCCAGTGGCACGTATTTCCTGTGGTAGAGTTTTTTGCATTTTGTCAGGGCGTCTGGGGATTTAGTTCTTCCAAGCAGCCTGGGCTCTGGTCCAGACTGTGGGGGCTCTGCGGGGGCCATTCCATCTGTTATAGGACCCTTTGTTTCTGAAGATGGTTTGATACGACTGGCTGTTTGAATATGGGATAAAGCAGACGGAGATGAAGCGTGAAACAAGAATGGCTTTTTTACCAGAACTGAAACTGTTCATACTGCTCCCGACAGTCTTTTAGATCAAACTGCTCTGAATCTAACAGTGTTCATTATCTGTCTTCTCAGAGCCCGATGCCCCCACAGACATCCATTTTGCCAATGTGACCGAGGACAGTGCAGTGGTGCTGTGGTTTGCACCCCGTGCCAAAATTACCGGCTACCGTCTCTTCCTCACTGTTGAGGGCTCCAACCCCAAGCAGCTGCGCCTGCCTGCCCGCCTCACCCAGTACACCCTCCTCAACCTGCAGCCAGATACCGAATACACAGTGACTCTGCACGCGGAGCAAGCCAACACCATGAGTGCGGGAGAGACAGCTTTGTTTACAACCAGTGAGTATCCAGTGCATTGAGCTTTGTGGCCACCGAGCTTATACTTCAAACTTTTGTGCGTTTTGCTATTAAAAAAGATTTTTCTGGATAAGTCGAGTCAATGAGGCGTGGCCTCCTTCAAACACCAAAGCATGAATATTGAAGTTTTTGCTGTATTTATACTCCAAGACACTAAAATTGATAAGAACACACCTTCACCTTCTGTGTTTGTAGCCCCAGCGATGGGTAATGCTCCTCATTTCAACACTGATGTGACTGATTCCTCCATTATAATCACCTGGACTCCAGTTCCCCGCGTTGGCTACAAGGTACCCTCACTTAAAGTATATTTTTGCATCATTTGCCTTTTTGGGTGCAGGTTTTCTTCTTTACGTGTGTAATTCTGACTGTTTAAATGCATTTTCCTGTTTGCTGTGCAAAGCACATTCCAGTTATTCTTACTTGAGTGTGCGCCTCTCAGAGTTAGCTACTAACATGGGAACTTGAACCCTCTGAGATATATCTGATTGGTTAGAAGATGTCGCACCAGAGATGAGAATGTTCTGCTGGCTTCAGTGTTCTTGGGAAAGCACTGACCTCTGACCTTTACCTCCTCTGCTCAGTCTGTCTGACTGTGTGCATTTATCTTTCAGCTGACAGTACGGCCCAGTCAGGGTGGGGAAGCCCCGAGAGATGTGACCTCTGAGTCAGGAAGTATCTACGTTTCCGGTCTGACTCCAGGAGTGGAGTACACCTACAGCGTCCAGCCGGTCATTAATGGATACGAGCAGGGAACTCCGATCACACGCCGCGTTGTCACACGTAAGTGGACTCTTTTCATTCCACTTTCCAAACCTTTTTTTCTCTGTTTTGCATTCTTTTTCCACACGTCCTCCTCTGATCTTCTATCCTCTTTCCTCTCCAGCTCTGTCTCCTCCAACCGATCTCAATCTGAAGCCTAACCCAGGCACCGGTGGTGTCACAGTGGAATGGAACGGAGCCAGTACTCCAGGTACACACATGTGCAATAAAAAGAAGAATCCCAACAAGCAAATCATGAATAGCCAGTCTAACAACTAAATACCTCTCTTATCCCTCTAAGACATCACCGGGTACAGAGTGACATGCACTCCCACTGACGGACAACAAGGAAACAGTGTGGAGGAATTTGTGGAAGGTGGTGAGAACTCCTGCACCCTGGAAAACCTGAGCCCTGGTGTGGAGTACAACATCAGTGTTGTCGCTGTTAAAGATGAGATGGAGAGCACTCCGGTATCGACTGTCATTACACCAGGTGAGATGTTTAATTTCATAAGAAGGCCTCTCAGAGGTTTGAATGGGTTTTCTTCCCGGTCCATCAGTCCATGCAGACAGGATGTGCATGTATGGAAAGTCATTCTCTAATCAGCTGCAGAAGCAACATGTTGAAGGTTGATGTTTTCAAATAAAACATCAACCTTCAACTTTTAACACCTACCAGCTCTTTTCTGAAACTGTTGCTCTCTGCATAGGCACCAGCAGCTAAGTGCCTATGCTAAAGTGACTCATAGGTAACACTAATGCTTTTAATGTTAACTTTATATATCACCAAATGGTAACATAGGTATATTACCATTTGGTGATATATATATCTGTATATCAGGAGACGCAAACTTAACATTAGGGCTTCCATCAGTGTCACCCTGCTGGAAGTCCAGTGTTTGTGGCCCAGATTAACCAGTTTGTATCCTTTCTCTCCTTTTTCTTTTTCCTCACGTTTGGCTCTTTGTTTCTTTGTTTGGCGTTTCTGGGTTTTTCTCTCTTTCTTTCTCTGCCCCCAAATCTCTTCCCATCCATCCAGAAGTACCACAGCTGACTGACCTCAGCTTTGAGGATGTGAGCGACACCACTATCAGTCTACGCTGGACACCGTTCGACACCAAAGCCATCACTGGTTACAGGATCACTGTAGTTGCAGCCGGCGAGAGCGTGCCGATCTTTGAAGACCAGGTGCTGCCCACAACCGGTCAGTACACGGTCTACGGACTGGAACCGGGCATCGACTACGACATCAGCGTTACCACTCTGACGGAGAATGGCGAGAGCGAGCCCACCACGCTCACTCAGCAGACCTGTAAGAGCCGTGTTTCTACCAAGCTGAACTAAAAAAACACACACGTTCAGTGTGAATTCACTGTTTAGGTTATATAATGTAATAAAGCTCTCATTAAACCTTTGACACGGCTCTTTAAACAACAGAAACCTTTAGGTTGCTGATGTAACTGCTGTGCGTGTTTTGTTGTCAGTTTAATAGCCCTGAGTGTGTGTGTGTGTGTGTGTGTGGGGACCATCTGGTATTAGTTGAGAGGTTTATCATACTAAGGCTTGCCCTCCCACCCCCCACCAGTGCAAACAGTGCTTGTTCTCCCAGCTTGAAGATGTTGTAAAACTTCAGAAGAGGATTTGCACTGACACACAAACACATCACAGACTCGTCTTTTAAAAGACGGTCGTGTAAATATTTCACTTTCTCTTTTAGTTGTTCCCTTATGTTTGTCTTTTCTCTTGCATCCTTTCGTGGAGTTATTAAATTTCCCGAATCCCGTTTCACAACCAATAAGAAATCTCATAAATCCAACAGTCTGCTCTGTCTTTCCCGCAGCTGTGCCAGCTCCCACTGATTTAGCCTTTGGGCAGGTTGGGCCAGACACCATGGAGGTCACCTGGGTCTCTCCCCCAGTCCCAAACACTGCTGACATTAACAGTTTCCGTATCAGGTAGGTGAAGAAACACAAAAATGTCCTCATGCAGTAGCTTGTGAATATAGCTGATGTCGGTCTCTGTATCATTCAGGTATCATCCCATCGATGATGAAGATGAGATCACAGAGACCAGCGTAGGAGGGACGGCTAACAGTGTGGTGCTAAGAAGTAAGCTGTAGTAATCATGATTAACACAAAGCCAGGTACAGTCACAGAAGAAAGGGCTGCATTCACATCTGTGGTGTTGTTGCTGTCTGCAGATTTGCTGCCCAACACCGAGTACCTGGTGAGCGTGATGTGTGTTTATGAGGAGAGGGAGAGCTCGCCTGTGGTTGGCTCTCAGAAAACAGGTGATTCTAAGTCAGGAGCAACTGTGCATCAGCCTAGAATCAGCCACTGGCATCATAAGAGCCAGTGAAATCATCTTTATCCTTCTTTGTCCCGACCTGCAGCTCTGGACTCACCCGTCGGCCTGCAGTTCTCTGAGATCATGACCAACTCCTTCACCATCCACTGGTTCGCTCCGCAGAGTAAGATCAGCGGCTACCGCATCCGTTACCAGATGGTGACGGGTGGGAGGTCCAAAGACGAGAGGCTGCCCCCGTCCAGGAAGCACTTCACTCTGACAGGACTCACTCCTGACACAGAGTACTTGGTCAACATCTTCGCCGTGAGCGGGACACAGGAGAGCCTGCCGCTCAGCGGGACACAGAAAACAAGTATGAACGCCACTTTCAATGTTTTATCCACTCACGACGTTAACGCCAACACGTCGGATATGTATTTATTTTTCTTTCTGGCGTCTTTGTCCAGTCTCTGATGCTCCCACTGACCTGGAAGTGCTAGACTCGAACCCGACAAGCATCACTGTCCGCTGGGCTGCTCCCCCAGTTACTGTGCGCTACTACAGGATCACCCATGGAGAGTCAGGTAGACTTACAGATTTAATTTGTACCAAGAACTGTATATTTTTCTGACTATATTATTCCTTTTTGCAAATTTTTTTGGCCAGTCATTAGTAAATCGTTACACTTGCAAACGGAAGGTCTTTTTGCCTCAGGTGGTCATGGTAATCCTAAGGAGTTCACGGTTCCTGGCTCTCAGTCCACCGCCACAATCTCTAACCTGAAGCCTGGAACTGACTACACTATCACTGTGTACGCTGTGACGGGCAGAGGAGACAGCCCCGCATCCAGCGTCCCAATCTATGTCACTCATAAGACAAGTACGGACACACAAAGTGCACAATCTCTCTGAGACATAACAGCGTTACACTTTCCTTTTCACATCTGTTTTCTTCTCTTGCAGGTGTCGACTCTCCCTCTGAGATGGAGGTGACAGATGTGAATGACAACAGCATCACAGTAAGGTGGAGCCCCGCCGCAGGCCCCATCAAGGGTTACAGGGTGACTGGGGCTCCTAGAAATGGACTGGGACCATCTTTTACCGAGGTGGTGGCTCCAGGTACGTTTCCCACATTCACAGCGTGTTGTGAAGTTTAGCTGTAAACTTTGAGCCGTGTTGATTTTCCCTTTTTTGTTGTTTCCAGATCAGACAGAGTTTACTTTTTCAGGCCTGATGCCGACGTCGGAGTATACCTTTAGTGTGGTTGCTCAAGTACAAGACGGGGAGAGCTCTCCACAGGTGGTGACGGCTTCAACGAGTAAGGATTTGCCTTGTGGAAACTTTTAACTGAAAGTTTACTTAAACGACATCACCTTCTCATACTTGTCTTTCTTATCCTCTCTCATTCCCTTTAGATGTAGACCGCCCCAAAGACCTGACCTTCTCAGACGTTGATTCAACCTCACTGCGGATCACCTGGGACAGTCCCGAGGGAACCGTCACGTCTTACCGAGTGTTTTATTCAAGTTCTGAGGAGGGGGAGAGAGAGCTGCTTCCTGCTCCCACAGGAGACGCCGAGTCAGCCGACATATACGGTCTCCAGCCCGGCACCGAATACACCGTGAAGGTCATTGCTCTGTACGATGACACAGAGAGCACAGCCGTGGTTGGGACACAAGCCACAGGTAGGGAAGGGAACATTTATAACTACATGTTTGAGAACAGCGTCAAAGCTTTCTAATTAATGCGAAACAGCAGTTCAAGTGAAAAACCCAGCTTTCCTCTTCTGTTTCCTAATAACACTTATTTTTCTTTTTTCCCTCCTTCCAGCAATCTCTCCTCCAACTAACCTCCAGTTCTCCCAGGTCAGCCCTACTTCTTTCATTATGCGCTGGGACATGCCGGGTCAGGACAATCAGCTAACAGGGCTCAGGGGCCTCACGGGCTACCGTGTGGTGGTAAATCCAAAGAACAAGAGCGGGCCTACCAAAGAGATCAACCTGGCCCCAGACACCACTCAGGCACACATTTCTGGGCTCATGGTGAGTAAATTAAATAAATTTCCAGTGCCTTAAACTTCAATAGCTTAGCCATCACAGATACTGACACTTTTTCAGTCTCTCTTAAGCATCGATACCAGACGAGAAAGAAAAATGTGCTCACTGATAAGTTGGGAATAATTCTGTACATGATGTAATTGTAAGCATTTAGCCCGCTCGATCAGCTTTAGTGCGTTTACATGTGCAGTAACACACACGCACACACACGTGGAGGTCTGCACACTTGCTGATAACGACTCTGTTTAATGAGGCTTTCCCAGGCACACCCATACCTGTGCACAAACATGCACAGACATATAATCTCGCAGCTTCAGTCGCTATTTTGACTCTCAGCCTTGTGGAGAATGTAACCGTATCTCTTTGGGTCCCGTTAGATTGCAACCACCTATGAAGTCAACGTTTATGCGCTGAAGAACTCTCTAACCAGCAGGCCCGTCCTGGGAGAGGTCACCACCCTGGAGAGTGAGTTTATAAAATGGATAATTTGACGCATAAAAATGAGGAGCTGCTTTTATTCCATCTTATTAATACTTTTTCTCTGGTGCTGCTTTGCTTCAAGATATCAGCCCGCCTCGTCGTGTGCGTATCGCTGATGTTAATGATTCCACCATCACGCTGACATGGCGGGCCAAGCCAGACCCCATCTCTGGTTTCCTGGTTGAGGCCACGCCCACCCACCCCTCTTCCGGCTACACACCCATCCAAAACACCATCAGCCCTGATTTGCGCTTATACACTATTACAGGTACGAGACAGCAGAGTTAAACATGTGTTTCTGCACATACAGACTCTCGCTAACATGTCTGTATTCACACTCTAGGTCTGGAGCCTGGCACCAGTTATAAGATCAACATCTATACGCTGAAAGGACATGGGCGCAGCGTACCTTACACACTCACAGCGAACACAGGTAACTGTGCACATCACACAGTATTATGTATTTACTTAAGAAAGACTTTCTCCATATTTCCTGAGTAATCACTTTTCTGTCTGTCTTGTAGCTCAGCCTCTGGTCATCCCACCCACAAATATTCGCTTCACCTCCCTGAATCCGAACAGCATTTCTTTCATGTGGGAGCCGTCACGTAGCCCAGGCATTACAGGGTACTACGTCACCTATGAGGAGGCGGGTGGTGTGCCTCGAGAGGTCCTTCCTAGACCCCATGCAGGCCAGGACTTTGTTACCATCAATGGTAAGTGTGCATGAGTGTTACTACATGTCATGTAAACATTTATTTTAAAAAAAAGATGAATCTTTTTGACTTTTTGTTTGACAATAGGTCTGAAACCAGGAACGGAGTATGTCATTAAGATCGTAGCCCTGCAGAATGCTTTGAGAAGCACACCGCTGGTGGGGAAAGCCAGAACCCGTAAGTGCAGACGTCGTCCACCTGCAGCCGTTTATCGACTGTAACTTCTTTTGTTACAGTTCAGCTACAGATGTTTCTACGTTTCACTGTGTGTCGAATGTATTAAACGCTTTTATTCTGACTTCTGGTATCACTTAAGAGAAACTGAACATTGCAAAGTTATTTCTCTTGCATTAAAGGGAAAAAAGAAAAACTATTCCCATCAACTTTTTAAAATGTGATATGCTGAAGGTGGGACATGGTGTTGTGGAATAATATACTCAGTTTATGAGTACTTCTACAAAGACTTACAGATTACACCATTAAATAAAAGCCTTAAAGGTTGTTTTTTTAAAGTTTCCCACTTGCAGCAGTTAGATGATGTAATGAGAACTTTGACTTTGATTATTTTTCACGATTGTTGTTAAGAGTAACTTCTCTCAGAGAGACAAAACCAGCAGTAATAACTGCTACATGAGCTGTGCTGTGCTGCCCTCTGCTGGCCATGCAGCACTGCTGTAAATATGTTGGGCAATTTATGCTTGCCGGAGGGTCTGAGTTTAGCCGTCCAAAGCTCTTTTAACCGTTATACAATGAAACCAATCCAACCTAAGTACTGGAATCTAAGAATCTAACAGCCAGCACACGTTTGTCTTTGATCCAATCAGAACCAGCTCCAGATTCTCAGCTGTTGTTCCCTGAGCTGCCTCAGCTTCCTGTTCCTCATCGCCCCACCACTGACATTCTGGATGTTCCCGAGTCCTTTGACGACAAAATGTAAGCATTGCCACAGTCATATGGAAAGGAAGGACATTTCTTTAACCACCTTAACAGTGTTTTCTGATTTCGCACCTCTTGGTTTTTGCTGTTTTATCATCCCTTTCTTTTTGTTTCTCCAGTTTTAACTCCAACCACGTCCACCTGGCTGGCACCAGCGGCCAGAACCAGCCAGGCCAGCAGGGTCAGCATATCTATACAGAGTATCAGGGTCTGGGCCCCAATAATGGATTCGGCCCCTACAGTGGACCCAAGGAAGGCCAGAGACCCACTCTCAAAGAGCCCTTAATTTATATTCCTGTGGCAGGCCCTGATGGAAACAGAGTACCTTTGGTCAAGGTGGGTGAGGCCCTGACGTAGCTATAATCTTGTTTCAGTAAAGCAGTGAAAGCATCTCCAACACGTTACATCAGCTTTATTTGATGAAATCAAAGTAAAAACAAATCTTATGTCTTATGCATGCTGGTTTTTGATTTCAGAGCAGGTACAAATACATGACCCTAATTAATATTCATGTGCTCACACTTTGTTCCATGTGGCTCCTGTAGGTGAGCGACGGCCCTCTGCCTGGTCTCGCGTTTGGTTTTTCTGACAGTGAAACAGAGATTCCCCAAGAAGCTCAGACAATCACAACCATCTCCTGGAAACCCATCCCTCACACGACAGAGTACGAGGTGTCCTGTAATCCTATCACAGACCTGGAGGAAGGAGGCTTCCAGGTACAGACGCGTGTGCACACACATCCACACGCGAGCTCGTTTGATATGAGAGGACGTTCCTCATTCAGCTGCTTTATCTTTCTCCACACAGATGCGTCTCCCTGGCAACTCCACCAGCGCCACTCTGATTGGACTGACGTCTGGAGCTTCCTATAATGTCATTGTGGAGGCCATGAAGGGCGGGGCTAAAGAGAAGGTTTTGGAGGAAGTCGTAATCGCTGGCGATGCTGGTACAGCAGTTTACGCTCGCAATTTTATTCTTTGATCACAGAAAATTGAAAAGTAGAAAAGATTCAAAGAGTCTGAAGTGAAAAATGGGAAAATATTAAATCAATAACCCGATGAGTTTCTTAATGAGCAATAAAAAAAATTGGTTTTTTGTCTTCAAAGGTGGCATCCCCATCACCCCCAAACGGGACGTGTGCTACGACACGTTCACACACACCTACCATGAAGTGGGCTCAGAGTGGGAGCGCATGTCAGAGACGGGCTTCAAGCTGTGGTGCCGCTGCCTGGGGCTGGGCAGTGGGCATTTTAGGTGTGATTCATCCAGTGAGTGGCTTATTAACCCCATCCCAGCATGCTTTGCAAAACCCTACCATGGAATTAAAGTCCAGTAATAATTCTATGTGATTTAAACACGAGGAATTTATAATAGGGAGGCATAAAACAAGCAAATGGAAATTCAGTTAAACACATAAAATGATGCCATTTGCCTTTATGCACATTATAAATTCCTGAGTCATAGAATCAGTGGATGTGCAGCAGCATGCAGTAATAAAATGTCAGCATGGGCAGCCACGGCAATGAGAAATAGACCTTTGCATAGAACATTTTTTGCCTCAGGTTTAAATGTATTTACTGTTTCAGTTAATCATAAAGAAAATGACTTTACTGTGTGTGAGTCAGCTGTAGCCTGCCCATGTGGATCCCTCTGATCCTTCTCTGCAAACTGTGAAAACCTCACATCAAACTGATCTGCCCGACTGAGCCTCGCACTCAGTTATTTGTATTGTCCATAACTGCAAAGCTAACACGACGATATGAGAAGCTGAGAGCATTTCATTTTTCTGTATATTTATTATGTGTCTGCACACGCTGCATAAATATGTATCTGTGAATGGGCTCGACTGATGAACTGCTTTCTTCATCTTTTGCACATCTGTGCATTCACTCCCTCTCTGCATCATTTCCTCGTCCCTTTCTTTTTCCGTGTCTGTCCCTCTCTTTGCTGCCTCTCCCTTCTTCAGAGTGGTGCCATGATGGCGGCAATAACTACCCTATTGGAGAAAGGTGGGATCGCCGCGGTGAGGATGGTCACATGATGAGCTGCACCTGTCTGGGCAACGGCAAAGGAGAATTCAAATGTGAACCTCGTGAGTGCTGACTGCCGGACACACACCAGAGCCGGGTGTCGTGTTAGGTTAATGATACGAGAACACGTTTGGTGGGAATAAAGTGACGAGGTCTATGTCAGGATTTTTTTAACGTGTTGAGTTTACTCTCATGCTTCTTTAATTTCTATCCTTCTCCAGATGAGTCGACTTGCTATGACGATGGGAAAATGTACCAGGTCGGGAGGCAGTGGCAGAAGGAGTACCAGGGAGCCATCTGCACCTGTACTTGCTATGGAGGACTACAGGTGAGAACGCCACCTGTAGTGTTGCTTTAAAGCTCTTTAAAGGTGTTTGTGTGCACTCAAGGCCAGGCTGGCTGTGTGTGTGAGCAACATCTCTCTCTCTTCTCTTCAGGGCTGGCGATGTGAGAACTGCAGGAGGCCAGGAGGGCAGCCTGAGCTGGAGGCTGACCTCCTCCAGCCTGTTCGCCCAGACGTCTTTGATCGTTACAGAGAAAATGCTCTTCGCAAACTGGTCAGTGTCTTTTTCTAATAGTAATCGTTCCAATGAAGATTTACATCAGATAAAAATGTAGCTGTAGCCCATACAACATGCATGTTTCCTCTCCCTTCTCCCTGTGACGTGCCCTTCTCTGTTCCCCAGAACATCCAGTGTCCGATTGAATGTTTGAGGCCGGAGCTGCTTGCAGACGCTATCAGCCCACAAGAGTAGAGACGAAAGGAGTACGAGTAAAGGAGGACAAAATGACGAGATCCCTAACAGCGTCAGCATCGCTTCAAGATGGAAGCCCCCGCTCGCTTTTGTGAAAAGGAAATATTCCATCAGATTTGTGCCTTAATTATTTCCCACCAAATTGTAGTGCCTTAACAACACTTTTCTACTCCAATCCTTGTGCCTTTCAAAGACCTGTAGCAGCTTTCTTTGTGGGTTTTGAGCCTCTTTTCTTCAACAGAACCAGGGATTTCTTCCATCAGAGTAATTTTAGACAAATCTGTCAGAGCACAAATCCTGCTGCTTCACCCCCTTGAACGTTCATTCCCTAAATCGCTCTCTTTCTCACACACACACACACACACACACACACACACACACACACACACACACACACACACACACACAGAAGCAGTATTGTTATGTGTGTTTTGACCGTTGTATTGGTGCTTTTGTTTTCAGAACATTCCTCTTTCAAACACAGAATGCATTTATGCAAATCTCTAAATGTCTGCAGCCACCTTTTGTTGCCATATCCGTTTTTTTCAAATGCATTTAGATAATGGTGGAATGCATTTTGTGGGTCCTTCCATATCAATAGAAAGAGGGAGAGCTGTTTTGCAAAGGCAGTTTCAAAGCCATGCAGTATTGCTATTGTACCCCCAAAATAACTTTTAGCTCCTGTGGGTCAGTTTTAGTGACATATACAGAAATGACCGTCACAATCCGATTAAACTGCTATGACAGTTTTTATTAGCGTGAATCTACATTCTTTGTAGTGAAGTGTAATTCCCTTTGTTACGAGGAAAGCACTCCTGTAAGTATCCTGTGTATATCTGTGGTCTGCTAGTTTGAAGATCAGCTGATCTTTTTAAATGACAGAAAGATTGGAAACAGCCTTTCTGTTACTTTTGATGTGTCTGCTATTAATCTTTAATTCACCATGCAGACGGTCGTCATCAGCAATATGAGTACAAATTATAGAACCTATAAAAAATTGAAAAGTAAACCCAGAACTGGCTCACCTAGAAATGTAACTGTTGTTTCAAAAATAAGTTGGAGAATTCACCATCATTTCCCCGTGGATTACATTTTAGTGTTTTTTTATTTTTTAATTCAGTTCTTTTATTTATCCCTTGTTATTCAGGCATTTTGTTCAGTGCTATTTTAGGGTGTACACTTTATTTTTGATTCATTTGTTTTTTATGTTGTTGGTGCCAGACTCTGAACTACTGTGGACTGATCTTTTTAATAAACTGATAAAAACACATGCCTGTTAGTGAGACTGAATTCATTCCTAGTTATCTCTTGTTTTATACAGTGCCTGAAGTCACTTTTACTTCAGTGAAATTTTACTTACTTAGTTTGGTCAGCAAACGCTGTAGTTTTAGTCAGTTACCTATTAAAACCTTGGTAAAGACTTTGTTTAAAAAGCCTAAATCAGAGAATCATGCGGGGCGGATCTAGAGAAATTTTCTGGTGTGGCAAAATCAAAGCCTTTTTTTTCAGACACATATGGAGGTGGTTACATATTGTTACAATAATTCAAATGCAGTAAGTAAACGCGTTTTTCATATAAATATAGTTTATTATTATTTTCTGCAGCTCACATAATTAAACGCTTTAGTTACATAAAACATGCAGATTTTGATCTTATGTACTGTACAGCCTGTATAATAAATATATAATATGTAGCCTAAGAAGTATAAAATCCACAAAGCTATGGGGCGGTTCGTTTACAAAGAGTCTCACTTGCGTTTCATACTTTTTTGTTAGAAAAAAATCAAATTGTTACATGCTTAAATTTATACACCATGTCAGAAATCTGCACTGTCATGAACAAAAACTTAAGCCTAATTTTTCATGATTTGCTGAGTTAACCCTCTGAGGTCCAAAATATAACTGGCCATTTTTGATTTTACATTTGTATTTCACCTTTAAATTGCTTTATTTTATTGTTTCCCCTGCCTTGCTTGGTATCATTCTTTATAGCTCAACCTCACGGGTCTGAATTTAGTTGTTTTTTCATTGACATACTGTATTAATGCAACTGATCTGAAATCACACAAAAAACATAAAATCCTAGTAGCGTTTTTTTTTTAATTGTACAGCCATTTAAAAATGTTACAATAACTAAAATGAGAGAACAATCAGGTGTCGCAATAAGAATAACACAAATTATTTGTGCCAGTAAAAAAAAATGTTTGTCCGCCACAAGACAGAGAAGAACACCACAGACCAAAACCCTGTAGGCCCGATAACAGCAGGTGTATCACTTCTCTTTTCCACCTAGAGACAGTGTTTACATTGCAATCTGCCTTTGTGACATTCGTAAGTGCCCTCACTGACACACAAAACAAAACAACGACTACACAACACGCTAACCACACACTCCACGCTGAACGTCACAAATCTCCCACATCTCAAAACTCTCTCTCTCTCTCACTCGCTTGCTGTCTCACTGCTGACTTTAAAAACTGGTGTATTCTTACTATCATAAGCATCGCTTGCTACTGAAAACAAAAGGGGGTAACACAGAGCAATATATTCAGTTTAAGAATTTATGTTCACTGTTAACTGTAACTACGCTCAAAGTGTTAATTCTATCTTATTTTAATAAATAAAACTGTCATATGCAAAACTAGGGTGGCACGTGGGGTGGCAAGAGATCATTTTAGGGTGGCACCACCCACCCCACGCCACCCCATGCCACCTTTCTCGATCCGCCCCTGGAATCATGGGCTTGCAGGAAGCCCTTTTATGACCGAAACTCTTAAAGTTAAAAGATAATAAAACATACAATATGTTTTCACCAACCAAATCGATTTGACGTTATTTTTTGAATACATGGCTTATGAGCATGGCGGAGGTCTGTGCTTTTATTTTGAAGGGCTATTACGCTGACGCGGGTATTTTTTCATCCATACGTCTTCTTCTGGATGTGCTGGAGCCTATCACAGCTGAGAGGCTGGACAGCAGCCTGTCGCAACGTTATTTATTCGAGTCTTCATTTTTGAACTTTCACAAACAACGATTCTTTCTACCAGGCTTCTTCACGTTTCTTCACTGAGCTACGCGACATTTGATCTGTAAACATTAAAAGCTCTTAAAACGGACATTGACGCTTTTATTCTGAAAGGTTTAGCGGAAGTTTTTGTATTACCGTAACTGGGGTAGCGCGAATTGGACGAGCAAGTTTTGAGGACGAGTGAAAGTGCAGCCGAAGCTCGTAAATACGGAGAGAATGGACGGCGCTTCAATTGATAGTTTAATCCTGAAGCTCCACGACGTGAACGGAGTGAAGTTCGGGGAATACAAGCTGAAGAGCGGCCTGATGACACCCATTTATATCGACCTGAGGGTGCTCGTGTCCCACCCCGCGCTCATGAACCAGGTAACACGTGCTGTCTTCGTGACTGCAGAACAGAACAGCTTAAAGCGATACCGGACACACGAAACGTCTGCCGGATGCACTTTTTAAAGGCAAAAGTATCTGTGTAGGCACTCGTCAGTTCCTGTGTAATATTCATACTCACGTGGTTTATTTCACGGTAATGCAGCAGACACAATGACTGAGTTTCAGGGATCCCCTCCTTTCACGGAAAATAACAGTTAAAACAGATAAGACTGGACCTCTCACCAGCTAATCACTCACTCCAGCCTCAATAATCGTTACAGGAATCAGCAGCTTTCTGAAGCAATACCGCTCTTCAAGTCACTCAGGATAAGACTCATTTATTTAGATTGGCTTTTAATTAGATTTGTGCTGTGTGTTTTATTGTTAATGTATTTTATGTATTTCTGTTTTATATTACTGTGAAGCACTTTGTGGTTTTTATCCTGTGAAAAGTGCTATATAAATAAATTGATTTGATTTGATGAGCGTTTCAAACCATTCAGCCTTAAACAGCCGGTCATTTAACTGTATCAGCTTTTTAACATTTTATTAGAAGTTCATCATCTGCAACACATCACTCTAAACTGGTCTTTTTTTCTGACAACAGACCCAAACTACTGTTTTTTACTTCCAGGTGGCAAATCTCATCTACGAGCGAGTGCAGGAAGAGGGTCTGCAGTTCGACTCTGTGTGTGGGGTTCCTTACACAGCCTTGCCTTTGGCCACAATTATCTGCTCACGACATGAACTGCCCATGCTCATCAGGCGGAAGGAGGCCAAGGACTACGGTGAGCCGCTCTCAGCTGATCAGGTTTTCAAAAAAATAAAAAACAATGCTGCCACTACAGGCTCTGATTAAACTTGCTGTCCAGATGTTTGAAAAACCTGAAGCCTCAGGCAGTACCCCCGCTGAGGTGTGCATGAATACACAGGTGTCCAGTGTAGGCAGACATTAAACTCTCTGAAATCCCAGTTCAATGGTACAGAACCTGCGTAAACCAAACCTAAAAAATAAAATGCAAAGCAAGAAAGTGCATGCTTCATCTTGCATGCTGTATTGTTGGTTAATATTTCATAGTTTGAGAATTACTGTAAGTTTGTCCTTCAGTATTTGCCTGCTGTTATCTCTGCTTCAGGAACCAAACGGCTGGTGGAGGGGTCGTTCCGTCAGGGGGATACGTGCCTGATCATTGAGGACACGGTGACCAGCGGCACCAGCATCCTGGAGACTGCCGAAGTGCTCTACAAAGAGGGACTGAAGGTCCAGAATCTAACCTTACAGTAAAGATAATAATATCATAGTTACGCTGTACTGATGTCATCAAGAGCAGCAATACACAAGAATGACCTCTGACATGTTTTTATTCAAGGTGACGGATGCAATTGTGCTAATGGACAGAGAGCAAGGTGGCGTGGAGATGTTGGCATCAAAGGGAATCAAGCTCCATCCCATCATCCCCATATCTCAGCTGCTCCGTGTGCTGCAGGCAGCCGAACGCATCGACGCCCAAACCGCCCAGATTGTCCTCGAGTTCATCCGGGACAACAACACTTTCAGGTACAACTCTCCAGACGTTTTCCCCCGGTGTAGCTGGTGTGTCTGCTTGCATTACGCTACAATCTAGAAACTGTCTGGTGAAACTGTCACCTTGACTCACTCTCAGGCCCAAGAATGGCACAGACTCTCCAGCCAGCAAGAAGCTGTGTGTGGAACAGAAGCTGGAGCTCAGTTATTCAGAAAGAGCCAAGTTACCAAGTATGTAGTCTTAAATTATTTAGTTATTTCACGTCAAAACAGAGACTGGTGGTGTTTTCACTGAGCTCCACACACGTGCTGTGTCTGCTCTTGCTCTTTTATTTTCTCATTTTCTTTTCCTTCTGTTGTCTGCAGACATCCATCCTCTAGCATCAAAGCTGCTGAAGATTATGGAGGAGAAACAGTCCAATCTTTGTGTGTCTGCTGATGTAACCAGCAGCGATGAGCTGCTCCAGCTGGCCGAGTCGCTCGGTCCAAAGATCTGCATGCTGAAGACCCACGTAGACATCCTCCAGGTACAGCGGGATCAACTAAAACCTCAAATCTGTACATGCAACAAACAAACTGATGGTTTTTTTCCATATGTGTTAACAGGACTACACATTAGCCTTTATTCAGAAAATGCAGGCCGTGGCAGAAAAGCACAACTTTCTTATCTTTGAAGATCGCAAGTTCGCTGACATCGGGAACACAGTCAAGCATCAGTATGAGGGTGAGACGATTTCACGTCTTTTGGTCGTGTAAATTCAAAGTGACTTAAAAATGTCTCCAAAGTAGTCGAACGCTGTGATCTTGTCTTTTCTCCAGGTGGTTTGTACCAGATTTCATCGTGGTCCCACATAGTGAATGCCCACGCAGTGCCGGGGCCGGGAGTGGTGAAAGGTCTGAGCGCTGTAGGGAAGCCTCTGGCCCGAGGCTGTTTGCTCATAGCTCAGATGAGCTCCCAGGGATCGCTGGCTGCTGGTGAATACACGAAGGCTGTGGTGAGCTCATTTCTGTGTGCTCTTCTTCTAAGTTTGTTTACATGTGCTTTGTGTTCTTTTCAGTTTACAGCTGCTTTGTGTTTTCATAGGTGCAAATGGCAGAGGAGCACTCGGACTTTGTGATTGGGTTTATCTGTGGCACTAAACTCACAGAGAGGCCAGAGTTCATCCACATGACCCCCGGGGTGCAGATGCAGGCTGGAGGTAAGTCTGACAGCTTTTACTGAACTTTGAGCTGACGTTTCTTTGTTTATCATCATTTTTTCCACTTATATTCATCATACTAAAAGAACTACGAAGTGAGTTGTGAATGCACTGTCTATATGAAATCCACCCTACTGAAGATACATGGATACACAGTGCATGCACTCAGTGCTACATCCCTTGTTGTTGTAACCCGAGGAATCACACACGTCCCATCAGGAGATTCAGAGAGTTGTGTTAACTCGTTCGAGGTTTTTATAAAGTTCAGGCCAAACTGCACCTCAGGCAGCCTTGCACTCCGCTTTTTGCCTCTTTATGGTGCCATGACTCATTTCTAACACAGGGTGGTGCTGTAGTACATGAAACTAGTGCCGCCCCTGCTATTGCTGATCTCCCAAAGTCTGTATCAGTCTCCTCTAAACCTACTTTCCCTTCTCTCGGCCTCCCTCCCCCCTTACAGGAGATTTGCTGGGCCAGCAGTACACCACTCCAGAGGAAGTTATCTACAGCAAAGCCTCTGATGTCATCATCGTGGGACGAGGCATTTTGGCAGCCTCTGATAGGGTGGAAGCTGCGGAGTTGTACAGGAAGTCGGGCTGGGATGCTTACAGAAAGAGAGTGGGCCAGAGCAGCATCTAAGTAACTCTCTGACTCGAGTTTCAGAGTGCACCTGTGACGAGGACCTGTGCAGCTGATCAGAGTGTTTTGAAGGCAGCGTGTAATTATGCACACGCTACCGTTCACTTCAGGTATCACTGCCACATCAGTGTGCAACACTACAGTGTTTGACACTTGGAGCGTGTTCTTGGCAGGTGTGCGTTTTACTGTTGATCTGCTGCTTTAAATGTTTGTGATTCATTCCTTTTAAATTTGTTGCACAACTTGAACTGATTTCTAATCTCAATGTTTTTTCTGATCAGGTTTCAGTAGTTGGTTTTAAATAATGGATTGAGGTCATTCCTCCGGTCTGAGTACTACAGTGACGATTTCGAAATGGAGATTCACTTAAAATAGTGCAGGATGTCTCTTACAGCACGAAAAAGTAGCTCTGTGTATGTCACAAAACCACCACCCCTTGCATGCTGTTATATCAGTGCTAAAACACTAGATAAAAATGCTACAATATTTTGTGGGGGTGGTGTGACTGTGAGCTCTGTCTCCTGCGTTTGAATCACCAGCCAGCAGGGGGCTCTGTTTGGGGTTTGTTCCTTCTTTCTGGGCTTCCAGGGGTTCTCTCCGACTTCCTCCCGCACTCCACAAACTTGGGATACCCTCCAATCCCTGCGTGACCCTGAATTGGAGGAGAAGAAGAAGAAGAAGAAGGACGCTGTGTAATATTTCAAGCTTCAAGTTCAGGGCATTTTTAATTCACAGAGGTTCTTCATTAGTCTTCACGTGTTCACAAACAGCGTAAATCCCATGAAGGAGCCTTATAACTGCACCTGCGTGTACTGTTGGTGGATTTTGCAGTTAGTCACAGCGCTGAACAAACTGAATGATGATTTAACTCTTGATTTTGGGAAATACTTAATTTTAGGTACTACGGACCCGCTCAACAATGTTTTAACCCCTGCACTTGTTTGGTTATTAGTTGATTATTAACCTCAGATTACTGTGACTTGGACGAGGGAAAGCTGAATGGAGCTCATACCTGTCTCTATTAGATCTATTGTCTGCCGTCCTTATCGTTTCACATACATAAATAAATGATCTTTATATAAATTTATGACTCTTCTTTCTAAAGACATTAGCTAGCTTGTGCCTTGGAGCCACGGCGGTTGCAGGGCAGGCACTACATGAGATAAAGGAGCTTCATATTAGAGTCAGTAGTTTTATTCTTTTGATGCTTTTCACCTCTGCAGATGGTTTTCACACCACAGGCAAATTCTTTTTCAATGAACTGTAAGAACAGTAACTAAATAAGTAGGACGAAGAAATGCATTTCAGGAAGAGGAATCATTCATGAATATGCCATTGTTTAGAGCACAGAGATGATGTTGATGATGATCCCTGTTTGTTGTCCTCAAAGTCGAAGGTGGTGCTTCTGTGACTCTCACGGGTTTTTCCAGTTCCTCTCACAGGTGACGGTTCCTGCATACAAAAGAAATGGTGCCCACTGGTTTTAAACTTCCCCAAGTGTAACTTCACCAATAATAATAATTTAGAAAAGGGTTTCTCTTACTAAGCCATCAAATAAAAGCATGGAAACAGTGTGTGTCATATGGTTATAAAAAACAGGCAAATGCAGAGATTTGCATTTAAATAAAGTGTCTCTTGTCTTAATCATATGTGACCTGGTTGTGGTTACGTTCACCGTCAGTATGCAAAGGCCCATTTTGAGGCAGGAAAAACCCTGCAGATGTCCGTTTAGATTAAAATGTGGGGAATTTGGAGGCCACAATAACACCTTGAAGTCTTTTTGAATTTTTCTTTTTTTGGAAACCACAATGTTTTTTTCCCCATGTGGAAGCGTACGTCGTGCCATGGAACATCACGCTTCTTGTGCTGGCTTTCCTTCTTCCCATAATGCAAACTGCTGTGATGCGCAGTCACCTCGTCACCCATATGATGTCAAAGAATGTCTAGATGGACACAGTCAAACAGTCAGGTCTCTCACATGCCCAGTGTAGGTCGTTTGGTCATGTAATTAAAAACTCTGTGTGTGCTAATATGCACTGTGACACCAGCACTGAGGGTTTCACTGTGTGGTGCTGCTCCTGTGGGATTGTACTGTCCATGCACACTCATGAGCTCTGGGTGTCCATGACCCTTGGCACCGGTTCACCGGTTGTCTTTTCTTGGACCTCTACACTCAGAAAACTAAAGGTGCCAACTGGACCCAAAAGTGGTTCTTTAGACTGATGCCATAGAAGATGCCACAAAGAACCTTTCAAACAATGGTTCTTTGAAGAACCTTTAAAGTCACCCCAAAGAACCATCAAGAAAAGGTTCTTTGGGATGCCTTTAATGGTTTTTCAAAGAACCTTTTTTTCAAAAGGTTCTTTAAAAACCATTTTAAAGAACCTTTTTTGAGTGGTTCTTTAAAGAACAATTTTAAATCTTTCAAAATAAAATGTATCATAAATTGGATCTGAGTACAGTCAAATAAATACGAGCACAGCATAGACATATATCAATGGTTTCGTAGTTACCAAAAGCTAAAAACGCATTTTAACCCTCAGCACAACATCACTACTAATACATGTCACATATTATTTAAACAGTAATAATTCAATATTTTTACTATACTATAAATAAATATATATAAATACTATATCTATAGATAACGCAACAATTATTACATGTATTAATAACACCTGCAGTTGTTTCAGTTTTTCACAGGTGTTTCCTGTCAGCTGGTCAACCTCACTCAGGTGGACATCCATATCAGCCAACCAAACGACAAGCTCCTCCCTCTGTGCTCCTACTGAGACAAAGAGCTGAGAGAGAGAGAAACGGGGTCAGTTATTAGTGATGGGATTTCCGGCTCTTTTTAGAGAGCCGGGTCTTTCGGTTCGGCTCACTAAAAAGAGCCGGCTCTTTCGGCTCCGAACCGGCTCTTCAGGTTGTTTTGTTGCTTTAATTTATTATTAACAATAATATAAAATTATGCACAAAAGGAATTACTAACGTAAAAAAAAAGTGGTTTTATTTGTATATGTTTATATATAAATATATGCGGTGGCCCCTAGAGACAAAACATGTACAAACTCCAAAACACATTTCTAGCATGAACTGAACTTCCAAAGCAGAGCTACTAGATCACTTAAATTACACAATTGAAAGCATGTGTGTATTGTTTGTGTATTTATACACAGGCACTCATATATATTCAAATAATTAAAAAAAAAAAGTTCATTTACCTGTTACTACCACACACCAAATCCGGTCGTTGGTACTTGCTGGCTTGTGTAGCCACTAGGTAACAAAAGCTCAACACTGCGCCCAGCATCCTGGAGCACTTCTGTTGTCTTTTGTACGTGTTTTGGAGTTTTTACGTGTTTTGGAGTTTGTACGTGTTTTTACGTGTTTTGGAGTTTGTACATGCTTCAGAGTTCGTACGTGATTTGAAGTTTGTATGTGCTTTGTCTCTAGGGGCCACCGTAAATATACTTTTATTTATTCACTCCACATAAAATGTAATAAATAAATCATATAATACAAAAATCAACTATTCACATTTCAACTTTTAACTATTTAAATTTTCAGCTTTTTCCTTTTACAAATTTAAAGTGAAAACAACACAAAACACTGCAAACCACAACACAATTAAATATAAATTATAATATGAAAACAAAAAGAAGATGCATATTCTCTGTCATATGGACCTGCATGAATAAATTTTCTGAATCCTTTATCATCTGCAACCGAAAATAGTTGTGGATGATTACTATACCTTTCTAATGTGACGTTGTTGTCCCTGCCTCTCTTTCTCTTTCTCTCTCTCTCCCTCTGGCTCTGTTCCTGTGCTACTGAGTGTAACTACCGCCCCTCCCCCCTCTGCCCAGCGTAAAGCACAAGGCTCACGTGCGAAGTGAAGCGGAAAAAAAGTGCGAGAGAGAGAGAGAGGGTGAGAGAAAGAAAAAAAAACCCACATGACGGCTCGCGATAAGGAGCCGGCTCGCGTCGTTCACGTCAAAGAGCCGGCTCTAAGAGCCATTTCGTTCGCGAACGACCCATCACTATCAGTTATAAAGAAGAGAGAAGAGTGAAACCCTCCTCAGAAGGTCTGACTCGCATACCTGCAGTCGACCTGATGGACTCCAGTTTGGCGTTCACGTCATCCCAGTGGCGGCCGCACTCCCTCGTCAATGCCAGCAGCCGAGTCTGCAGGGTGCCCCTGTTCGACTCCTCCTGGTCAGGCTCTCCAGCTGGATGAGCCGAGGTCCTGCCTCTCGCCGCCTCTGAACACACAAGCACAAATTGCATCTGAAGCAGGGGGTGCAGCTTTTTTTTGTTTTGCTATTCTTTTCTAAATCCAGGCTTGATCACGTGGAGGTATTTGGAAAACTTTTCTGGCGAGATTGTTGTCTTGCAGAAAGTCAAATCAAATGTATGCGATACACAATCACTTCACAAGAACACATTATTAAAAAAAGTCCAGTTCTTGCCTGATTTTAAGTGAATTCTGCATCAAAACAGGGTAACAGAATTAAAACGAGTGTTTGCAGCAAATGTGAGCACAAAGCCTCACTTTGTACCAGCCTGCTATTACAGTTCTCCTCTATGCAGACAACTTTCCTGTTTTCAAGGCACAACTTGGAGCTGCTGTACAAATCTTATGGATACACACTAAATGAAACAATAGTGTGCACGACTCCAGATTCGGATCCCTCGTCCTAACATGGTCCCAAAAGGCTCACAAAAAACACCATAGCAACAGCAATAAAGCAAATGTTGAGGCTTCAAAATACAAAGTTCATAAACCAATGGCTGACATGGGTTTTATCATAGGGGTGATAAATATATAACATATTGTCGTAAGACTAAAAGTATAATACGGATTTTAGTCTGAGAGATTTGATGTTCATTCGCCTGCAGGTGCACTTTACCTGACTGCTCCGCTTTCCACAACGTTTTGCACATCACTATCTAATACAGGAAGTAGGTGAACTAAAACAAGTCATCTTTCTCTGTGAGAGGACCATATTAATGAAACCAACCCCAATGACACCATAGAGATCACTAAAGATGCTCCTGCTGCTTTTCTTCCTCCTCATCCTAAGCTTCCTTCTCCTTGTCCTCGACTTCCATCCCACTGTAATTTAATCAAAGGCTACGTTCACACTGCAGGCGAAAGCGCATCAAATCCGACTTTTCTGACCCTATGCGACCCATATCCGATCATGCTATGACAGTGTCAACTGTACAAGTTCGATAGTTTTAAATCCGAAATGGGTCACTTTCGTATGTGGTCCTGAATCCGACACATATCTGATGTTTTAGAAAGCGACTGCTGTTTGATGGTCAGGTCGCATTAAATCCGTCTTTTACGTCACTGACACAAGACAGACGCCAACTATCAGCGCCAGAGAAGACGACGTGAACGCTTCCTGTCCATCCAGTGAAACTGTTGAGAAGACGACGTTGGAGAAACGTGAACATTTTCTTTGTACTGTATAATCTGCAGCTATCCTTTGAAGCAGCGCTCCTCTAAAACAGCAACAAGGGTCATTATTAGGCCAAATGTAAATAACAAAATAACTTTATAACTTAAAGCAAAATTGGGAAACGTAAAGTCCGAAACAAGTCTTTATATTAAGGTGCATCAGTCAAACTGTTGTTCTGGGTCTAAACTGAGCGCGTTGTGTGTGACGTCTTCTTTTGCGCATGCAAATAGTATAGTAAATAGTAATATTTTATTAAAATTTCAAACTAAAGTACAGTATTTGAATGTGTGCATTGTGTCTACTGTTTGTTAACTGACAATATTCATAAACATCTTAATAACAAATTCCATATTCTATTACCACATTATTTGTGATCAATGGGTTGGCGGGGTTAGGGGTGTGTGTGTGTGTGTGTGTGTGTGTGTGTGGGGGGGGGGGGTCTTTAGGCTTTGGCCCCCACACCTGCCACCAGTATATTTTTAAGCAAGTATTTCTAACTTTTAATTGAATATTCAGTTTCCTACCATCTGCTCTTAAAGGGTAACCTGAGGGAGGTAACCCACCCTCCCCCTTCGCACACACATGCACACAAACAAAACACAGTAGAATTCACACACAGTAGAATTCACAGCCTCATTATAGTGAATAAATATTTATGCCATTTTACACCATCAAACTTAGACAGCTAAGGATGAAGAACCTTTGGTTCTTTAAAGAACCATTTGTAATAGCTGAAGAACCATCTACAAAATAAAAAGGTTCTTTGACATAGGATGGTTCTTTAAAGAACCACGAAGACATCTGAAGAACCATTTAAGAACCATAATGTTTCTGAGAGTAGTGGCAAGTATACAAGCAGTCCTCATCAACCACTGAATCTTACAAACCCATAACACAACTTAATGTGTTTTGTTAGTAATACCTTTTAAATACCTTAATTTTTAATACTTTCTAAAGCAAATTGCTTATCAGTGTGAAGCAGCCTTATTAAAGAAAAGCCTTGTGGTGTCAAATTTTCTCTATAACAGCCACAAAAGATAAAAGTCTTTCCAAGGATCTCTCCTTTTAACCTATAGAAACATGAAAATAGGAAAACAAGTTTATCACAAGATCATAACAAGAAGTTAAAACTAGAGTCCACAGCAGAATAAGCTGTTTGACATTGGCAGAGAAGATTTAACGAGGTTTTCATGGGCACAACCTACATACGCAGCTCTGCTGCTCAACCAACAAATGCATTTTCCCACAAATGTAGCTCCATTAAAGGGGAAACAAACAGACCTTCCAACAGTACAAGATTTACTGCCAAGAAGCAGTTACAGCAAAGAAATCATCACCCAAACACACACTTCACTACACACTTCCTCACTTTTTATATCATAAATTTATATCAGTGCACTTTGTATTGTACAGGTGAGAGCCTATAATATTATTCAGAGAACCTGGATGATTACCTATGAGGAAGAACTTGGCTACAGAGGGTAGAAAAAGGTCCCTTTGAACAGGAAGCCTCTGAAGGGTAGCCATCTGCCTTTCCAGTGGAGTGAGAAGAAAGCCGTGTGAATAGAAGAGCACTGAGAGACAACAACATGAGAATAAACAGGTGGGTGGGCTGGTAGGGACAGTTCAGCGATATAGATGAGCGGGAGCTTTAGTACAATAATCCAAAATCATTTGTATCTATTTTTTTCCTGACGTTGTAGTTTTCAGATTTAGATATACTGGACTCACTGAAATATCTGAATGAATGAATACATCTAAACACTAATATCCTTTCCAGTGTTCTCTTTGGGTAAATGTGTATGAAGATATGTTTCCTGGTGGATTTCCCACCAAATTTAAACACCAAACTTTTCCTCCACTAACTCTGAGACGATTTTCCCTCAGAGTTACAGAGCTAGGTGTGTCGCTCTGCAGCAGAAAGTTATTTGCAAGGCAGATAATATGAAAATGATTCCCACACGGACGCTGAATGAGACAAAACGAGCAGGTTGGCAGGTAGCTACGTTACAATGAACCCTTTTACAGTTCAGTGCAGGCACAAAGGTCGTTGCCCGGCACGGAGAAGAGGAGGGAGGGGGGGCTTTGGATGGAGAAAAGGCGTTAGTAAGAATAATTCATTTTGTGTGGGTGTTTGGTGTGACCTCCCATCAACACACACACACACACACGTAGAGACAACCCTCCCCCTTTATGTCAATATTGGATCAGAGTAACGCACCATGCGACAGGTGTCTGTGCCTGCCCCGAGGATCCACTTTGAGGGGTGGAGAAAGGAAAAGAGTGAGCCAGTGGAGAGAGAGAGCGTGTAGAGGTATAAAAGGTGAGGTCTGAGGCTGCGCCTGCTATTATTTCTTTGCTTCTTCTAAAGGTAAGCTTTGAAGCTCCTCACTCGTTCCCTTTCAGACAATCCATTCTGACAACTTTTGCTTGGTGCTGTAACTTTTTAAAATCTTCTCCTAAAGGTTGAACATGAAGAAGCCAGCTGATTTATGCCCATCACATCCCTCTCTGGACCGACTTACGCTGTGACCTTTCCCCGTTTATCCGTATTTGCTTCACGTTGAGCCTCACGTACAATACCTGAAGATGAAGTTTTGTTCGTTCGGCTCGCGTTACGCAGGTACGGGTTGGCAACCGGAAAAGGCACAAGGATGACTTTTAGTTAGGGAAGATCACTGGGAAGCCTTTAAATGAGACGAATGATAATGTTGTTTCCTGCAACCAGTTCAAGGTGTTTTCATTGAATGTCCCAAAGGGGTAAGGACAGGTAGCTGAGTCAAAGTGTGGCCTTTGTTTTAGTAACTCCAGGGTGTTGTACATATCACTGAACAGGTAGATTGTCTCATTTGCATACAGCTGGCAGCAGGCAACGCTCTAAAGAAAGCAGTGGCAGCAGAAGCAGCTCACTACCTGACTGAACAAGTAACAATCATTCAAAGTCTGACGGGCAAAGACTCTTTTGTTGCCTCTGTGTTTGTTTAGAAAGGAACAAAGGTGCTCTGATGCTATAATAGATGTTGCAGTTTAAATCTGACATGTACTGTATATGTCTTTTCTTTTTTTTTTACTGAAAAAGTAAAGATATCTAAGTAAGACTATGTATCCCAGACTCAACTCAATCCACATGTTCTGTCAAAAGCAGCCGCCTTAAACAGACACACCTGTCTGCTCACAGCAGCAGTAACAGCGTCAGTGACACACGCTATCACTGCTGCAAACGTGGGTAACTGACACTGGGACTGGGTCCAAGTAATAATCACTCACTGTTTTTTTTGTTTTTTTGGCGGGGGGAGGGGGGGGGTCAGTCAGTGGTTGAACCTGTCTTTGTGTGTTTGCCTAAACTGCCCCAGAGTGACACGAGTACGCACGGAGAAGGCTGACATTTACAGCGGCAGGGATCCGTAATTCCCTTTAGTGCTTTTTTTGATAATCATTTTCCTATTGGCACATTCATGATGACAGAACGTGTTTTCCACTGGAGGTCTGTATGTCACCATCCATCTCTTACGTCATAAAGAGAGACTGCAGGCAAGCACCAGAGAGCAGAGAGATGGGCTTAATGGGACGTTATGTTAGCCATTGACTAAACATTAACCACACACACACACACACATGGCAGACATCTGATAGAAGCCATCTGTTATTTAGAAACTGTGATGCATTATTAAGCCACCCCAATCCTAATATTCATGTTTTCGTTATTTTGTCTTACACTGAACATTATTTACACCTTTGTAGCATAAAGTGCTGTTTTGATCCACTAGCCTGAAGGCAGAGCTATAAGCTGTGCCCTGGGTGACGAATAAAGAGCTAAAAACACAAATTTTTATTACATATTTAAAAAAAAAAGTTTACACATCTAGTTCAACTATAGTACCCCCCCCCCCCCCCCCCCGAAAAAAACCCCTAAATCTACCAAACACTTAATTAAAACATACAAACTTTGTTTAACATCAGAGAAAAATGCATTGAACCTTAATTATACAGATACAGTTGTAGATTCTTTCTAGGATTTCTAGGACTTCCTTGTGGCTCAAATGTTAAAGACTGTATAATTTTGTAATTAAGCTCTTTTGTGCTCCTTTTGCTATATTGTCCCTGCTAAATAGCACACACTCCTAATAAACTCCAAAAATACCTCATTTTTGCAGGATGGCTTGTGAGCAACATCATGAGAAAGCCTGTCCTGCATGTCATTCTTTACCTGAGAGCCTATTTGCCTCAGCTCGAATCGCCAGTCAATATTTGTTTAAAACCAGAGGAAGGGTAAGCTCACACTCCTCAGTATCCTGGTTACCTTGTCCCGACTGGTCCTGCTGCTGCTGCACCCTTCCAAGCAGCTCCAGCAGCTGCATTAGTTGCAGGTAATTTGTTTAGGAGTCACCGTGGAGGCCGGGCCACCTGGCTGGAACGAGTTGAAATAAACATAATGCCACAGTCATGAGTTTGGACCTGTTGGTTTTATCACCAGCGGCTCCCTCACTAACATATTTCCTCCACAGAAGATGAAGGAGAATTTTATTTGTATCACAAATGCATATTGTGTAAGACGACGTTACTCAGTAGCTCAGTCCTGTTATTGCTCCTCACGATGAATTTAGTTTTTTACTGAAGATTTAAAGCATGTTCGTATATCATGTAGCCCCTCACTCATGTTGCTAGCAGTTAGAAACAGTACTGTGAAAAAGTATTTGCTCTTTTCCCCACTGATAATTTAATTTTGCATATTTGTCACATTTACAAGTTTCAGATCAAATAATTTGTAATATAATTATTAGTTATTAGCTTAATGAGTCCCCATTAAATCAAGAAATCACTTAAACAGAAGCTGTCTAACAAAGTGAAGTAGGCCATAAGAACTCAAAGAGCAGCACATCATGCCACAATCTAAAGAAACAGCTGAGAAACAAAGTCACTGACACCTGTCGGTCTGGGAAGAGTCACAAAGCCAGTCTAATTCAATTCAATTTTATTTATATAGCGCCAAATCACAATAAAAGTCGCCTCAAGGCGCTTCATAGATACAGAGAAAAACCCAACAATCATATGACCCCCTATGAGCAAGCACTTTGGCGACAGTGGGAAGGAAAAACTCCCTTTTAACAGGAAGAAACCTCCAGCAGCACCAGGCTCAGGGAGGGGCGGGGCCATCTGCTGTGATTGGTTGGGGTGAGAGAAGGAAGACAGGATAAAGACATGCTGTGGAAGAGAGACAGAGATTAATAACAGATATGATTCAGTGCAGAGAGGTCTGTTAATACATAGTGAGTGAGAAAGGTGACTGGAAAGGAAAAACTCAATGCATCATGGGAATCCCTCAGCAGCTTACACCTATTGCAGCATAACTAAGGGAGGATTCAGGGTCACCTGGTCCAGCCCTAACTATATGCTTTAGCAAAAAGGAAAGTTTGAAGCCTAATCTTGAAAGTAGAGATAGTGTCTGTCTCCTGAATCCAAACTGGAAGCTGGTTCCACAGAAGAGGGGCCTGAAAACTGAAGGCTCTGCCTCCCATTCTACTTTTAAATACTCTAGGAACAACAAGTAGGCCTGCAGAGTGAGAGCGAAGTGCTCTAATAGGGTGATATGGTACTACAAGGTCATTAAGATAAGATGGGGCCTGATTATTTAAGACCTTGTATGTGAGGAGCAGGATTTTGAATTCTGGATTTAACAGGAAGCCAAAACAGGAGAAATCTGCTCTCTTTCTAGTCCCTGTCACGACTCTTGCTGCAGCATTTTTGGATTAGCTGAAGGCTTTTCAGTGAGTTTTTTGGACATCCTGATAATAATGAATTGCAGTCGTCCAGCCTGGAAGTAATAAGGCTTTGTGGCTCCAGTGAACAGTGCTGAAGCTTTCCAGGAGCTCAGAGAAGAGCCCAGAACAACATCTAAAGAACTTCAGGCCTCACTTGGCTCAGAAAGGGACCGGGAAAAAATATCCTCCGTGGGAGAGTCCAAGGAGAAAAGCACTGCTGATTTTTCTGCCAAAAAACATCTGGATAATCCCTGAGACTCCTGGGAAAATATTCTGTGGACTGACGAGAAAGGCTGAACTTTCTAGAAGGTTTGAGTTCCGTTACAACTGGATCAAATCAACAGAATTTCATAACAAGAACATCAGAGCAACAGTTGAACATGGTGGTGGTTGTGAGATGGTCTGTGGCTGCTTTGCTGCTTCAGGACCGGGACAACATGGATTCTGCTCTCTGCCAGAGGAGTGGGCCACCAGTTTGTGCCCTGAAGCTCAAGAGCACTTGGGTTATGCAGCAGGACAATGATCCAAAATTCAGCACCAGTCTCTTATGAAACATCTGGCTCAAACAGATACGTACTGACCACGCTGTCCTGCTGAACAGTGAGCAGTTACTGTAGGAGAGAAAGGGAATATGGTAGCAGTTCACTCAGTTTCAAACAGTGACTGTTGCAAATGGAGGCTTTCATTTGACTAAAAAACCTAAATAAATGAAAGATTCACTTGTACCAGAATAACTGGAAAAGGTTGGAGGAGGAGAGAAATACCTGCTGATAGGACAGCACTTCATAGTGCAGCTGGACAATGATCCAACCCAAGAGTTCATCAGTGCTTTACAGAAACTGAAGACAAATCTGAAGACATGGAGACACACGCAAATAAGCAGCAACTGAAGTAGGCATATAGTAACGTTCATGGGTTTAAGAATTCATGCATTCATGCAAAGGATGAAGTTTGTCCAATTACTCTTGAGCCTCTACACATAAACAGGCTTTATTTTGGAAGACTTGATGAAATGATTTTGGCTAAACCTGGAAGGCTGCACTTCAATCACAGCTTGATTATCTGATATAAAACGTGGTGTGCTGTGCAGAAGCAAAGTTACAAGAACGATGTCATCGACTAAAACAGCTGTGGAGCTAGGCTACCTGTCAGCATTACTAACTGTGTCTCACATTTTTTCACCTCGAGCCCACTGTGGCATCTTTGTAAGTCCCTCCTTCTTTCATATCATCTTTTCAACGTACAGCTTGCTGGGTCTGAATGTCAGGGTGTCTTGGAGAGTTGGTGCATGTGCCAACCTGGCACACCTTACTACATTACTTCCTTGACTTACTCTGGGGCTCTGCTTGTACCTGCTTGCTGTATCATTGTTGGTTAAGCTGACTGGTTACCGTCCACCTGGGTAAGTTTGTCTGCCCAATCAGAGTAACACAGATAACATGCAAATATGCTAACATTAGTATCTACATTATGCCACTCTGTATCTCACTTAAACTGTTAGAAATAAATAAATGAAATGTATTTTACCTGCTGAGAAAGTTACCATGTTGGTAACGAGCTTACTTCTCAACCTGTAGATCTCTACACCTCACACCTCCACTGTATGACATTCCTATATTTCATACTTAATTCAAGTGGCTTACACTAATGCAAGCAAACAAAGGTCAAAGCAATCTGAAACTCTGCTTGTAATCGCAGCTTATGGTGGAAACTTTCAGGCCTTCTTGCTTGAAAAAGCCCTGCCTACCAGACATGGGTCATATTTTCTTATCTGAACATACAATTTCCTTTAAAATACACCGTTTTCAGGCCACCTCATCTGCAGAGTCTGTGTGAGAGGAAGCAAACATTAGCGCACAGCAAACATAGTATTTGAATGGTACTCAGCATGTCTGCTGGAGCTGCTGTTTATACCTTTGCAATTTACTTTGCAGTGTATTTAAACACGTGCGTGAGTTATTCTCTGTAAATGTTACTAACTCATTCACTGTTTTCCAGTATTGATCCGCTCATGCAAATGCCCGAGTGAAATGCCCAAGCACATGTATCATTAGCATATTTTTAGGCTGTTCTGGAGTCATCCTGTTGTTACAGTTACATCCTGTTTTGCTCTTCCTCATGTTTTGTCCTGATCCACAGCGCAGTAAGTGCTGCATATAGAAAAAAAGGGGCAGCTACAACATTTTATATTGACTTTATGAATAAAACTTCACTGGGCTTGTCTGTTTCCTAGCTGCCTCTGCTGTGACCCTCTGCAGGGTTATACTGTATTAGTGCTATTAAGACAAGCGTTTGTGTCTGTTCAGCAGGAACATGATTACATTTGTGCCGTCTGCCAAACTGCTCAGTACTATCTGTAAATGGATGAGCGGAGTGAGGGGCTGCGTGTATGTGCTGCCTGTAGGCTATGTGCTGTTTCCTCTGACAGTTACTGATAATGAAAACTCATGCAAATGCCCAAGGCCTGTTCTCTCGCTCCCTCGGCTGGTCCTTGCCTCGGCTCTGTCGTGGCAGGGTGAGTGTTAATATTTTAAGTCCTCAGTCTCTGAAGAGTTGGCTGAACAAGCTGCTGGGTTTCTATTTTGAACTCAAATAAAAGAAAATGAGTTTTATCTCGGCACTTTGTCTAACTCCCTCAGGCAAACTTGCTTCTTTTGTGTTTGATCTGTCTGCTCAGACACCTGAATGATAACAGCAGCGTGCGCGCGTGAGCCTGTCGTCACAATTTAATCGTAATTGTCTACAGAAAACAATTACTATATATATATATGTATTTTTTTTAATTTTTTTATTTATTTTACCGTGTAAATCAACTACTTGGATGTCCCTCCTGTCAGAGCAGCGGGGGCAAGAGGAGGCGTTACAGCAGATGTCCTGTTCACATCATCCTCACCTGGATTAGTCTCCAGGGTAACGTTCCACCTGAAGGAGGGCATTTATTCAGGGCAGTGTGTGTGTGTGTGTGCGTGTGTGCGCAGGTGCGTTCACTCACTATTCAAATAGTCCATACTCAAATTGACCCAGAAAACAAGCAGTGTTAATACACTCAGGGACAGACATCTGGAATATAACATTATACTCCAAAATATAGGTACTGATCTATTTAAATGTAGATATGTTTGAGAAGTTGTATTTAAATATTAAACTATGTGTTTAATATCTATTTTTGCCATTAGTTTCACAAACGTCACTTTTATCCCAATGCAGAATGCAGAATTGGAAGGACAGGGCTGGTAAACAACACTGAAACATTTATTTACACTTTCCCAGTAAATACTACTCCTCGCTCCATCACGCCCCTCGGTGCCTCTGTTTAATAGTAAAAAGGACCGTTATACCAAGCAGTTTGCTGGTGCATAAAAATTACCACCAGAATCTACTTTAATTATTTAAATAATTATTGTTATTATTTATTATTTATTATTATTTTGTTATTTATTTAATTATTGTTAAATAAAAAAACACACGTGGATGTGTGTTAATATTGTGTAATACCAAATTTAAGCCTCAGGAAAGCGTACGTGGGGGTGGTAGCTGGCACAGAGTCCTGTGAAATAATCAAATGTTCCATGACCTTTAGCCAGCAATGCAGAGCGGTCATCAGATAATAGCTCTCAGTGTATTTGCCACCGATATTTTGCATTTGACTGGGTGAATGAATGAAGGGGTGAACTTGTGACCTCTGCCAATCACGGGTCATTGTGGGATCTGGAAGAAGCAAGCGTTTCCTTTGATAAAAGAGGAGGAGAAAATAAAATAAATATATCCTCTGTGTACTACAGTACTGTGCATATCGTGACTCATCGTCTTAACTAATTTCATGACGGTTATTTTATGATAATTGTGTTTGTCTTTCACTCTAAACTAAGCTTCATGTTAAACTTTCTTTCTGTGTTGCCAGTGTGAAAATATCATTTGAGCAAAGATGAGTTAAAGCGGTTAAACGACATCACTGTGTGCTGTGTAGCTGGTGCAGCTTGTAGCCGCTTAGACAAACCATTTATAAGTTAGCAGAGGCAGCGCTGAAGCTACAGAGGAGAGGGAATTTGCTTTTGCGCTACCACTTGACGAACTATTATTAAACTTGACCCACAGCCGGTCAGCAGAGCAGAGCTATCGTATGACCAGCAGGAAGAAATGAATGGATTTGTTATACAGACAGATAAGGATTCAAAGTAGAACTGTACTGTACTGGCTCTGAGCTGGACTACACTGCCCCTCATGTATGCAAATCCCCACCAGCTGCATTTAACAGGGAAATAAGGTGTGTGTCAGTGTCAGGTTTGTGTTCATAGGTAAGGATATATCATTTATTTTACCTCGGTTTTAGCGTGTTCGGGTACACCGGGTCATTATGCTTCAAAACTGAACAATTCATATGGATTTTGTGCCCAAAAGGGAGGCAGGTCCCCACAACATGTCTGTGTAAACAGTTCATGATGTAGTATGTGCGCCTGCACACAGAGCATCTGTGCCTTTATAAGCCTTTCCTTTCACCTGCCATCACCTGCTCTGAAGGCAGGCTGGGTGACACAGGCTAATGCACACACACATGTGGAGTGAGGGGCAATGAATGGGCTATCAGCAGACAATGAGAGAGCTGTTTGTACAAGTAAGCAGCACAGACACACAGCGTGTACCCAGTCATAGCAAAATGAGCTCTTTACTGTATGTTTAGTGAGAAAAGAGGAATATTTACTCCTCCTCTTCCCACACAAACTGGAAAGTTTTCACTGAATTAACCGGAGAAACGGACTCAACTAACTGTCAACCTTAATTCATGATGTTCACTTTATTATGTTTGCCAGCTTCTGTGTAATAACCATTTTAGCCACTAGATGTCACCAATGATGAAGGAAAACTCAACCGCTTCTTTAATCATTGTTGTTATGATCAGGTGTTCAAACCTGCAAAAATGTAAATGTAAGAGATGCACATGGACAGGTGATGCCTGTAGGTTTAACGTGGTCCGCATGTGATGAACTGTTCAACAGTTTTCAGTCAGCAGTGGAGCTGTTAGACAAATAAAGACAGACAGACAATAAAGCCTGTTCTGTTAATAAGAGGTGAAAAAGGTATACAAAGTACGTTGAGCTTGTTTTATTTATAACATTAAATGTCAAAGGCCATTCATACGCATTTTTGGAGCTTCAAAGAATAAAAATAAAAATAGGAAAAATGGGGCAAAACATGCAAATATAATTACTACATCTGTAATACAGCTTTGATCAGTATTGTTAAAAAGCCAGATGACATTTAAAAGTAGAATAAACCTGAATAAGCTTCTTTTTTCAACAAAACGTACAACATAACCGTTTAGATCATGTTTGTTCTTCAGTGTACGTCAGAATGCTCATGTAGGTGGACTCATCAGCCTAAAGACAATTTCTTTATGTGTATGATGTGTATGATACACCTCTATGTGTGTTCTCATTTGTATAATTAAAACTGTGATTTGGTCTGATCCTAATCTGAAAAACAAAGCACTGCAGTTTTTACTACAGCACTTCACCCTCCAGTTCCTTCCAGAGCCGGAGGAAAAGAAAGAAAAACATGTCCTAGATGAAAGTGACACATGTCCTGGGCTCAGTGTGTGGCATTCCTTGGACCCTTTGCCACCTCGAGTTTAGGATCCAGTTTACCTACTGCAAAGAGTGAGGGGGAGGGGGAGGGGGAGGGGATCAGCTCCCAGAATGTGTCTATTGTCCCGCTACACCAATCAAACTGTTGTGTCAGTGCGTTGCCATTGTATAGTCCTGGGTCAGGTTGCCACTGACCGTGGCTGCCATATTGATGACTAAGTCAGTTTGGGGCTCTGAGGACAATGGTGCTCTGGAGCCTCCACAAAGCACGAGGCTAATGCTCCCCTTTCAGCCGGCCCGCTCAGCTGCTGAGTGTGCAAGGCTGCTGGGCAAATGGAGTGGCTCGGGTCCAGGGGGCCCAGCCCTATAAAAACACAGGCGAGGGTCTCTCCCCCGACATTGATTATACTGGATCTGTCCCACCTCAGTACCGTCTGTAAGTATCTCAGCACTGCCTCAGACTTAGCTGCAAGAAACAGTGACGGTGACAGCTTTGTGTACTAGGTGGAAGCGACAGGCAGCGAGATGCTCCTCACACTGTGGCTTTGGTAGTTAGTCTATTACAGACGCACTTTGTTAACATTAAAGAACTTTATCATGAGGACAGCTGTGTATTCCTATAATAAGCTGGCAAGCTGATGCCTTTCGGGTGTGCTTGTGTGTGCCTTTTAAAGACAATGCAGGCGTTTATCTGAGTGCAGTGTTGTGTGCTTTTCCACCACAACAAAATCAAACGAGCCAGACTAGAAAGAGATGAAACTTCATAAGCTTTCACTCTGATTCTGGCTGGAAGTGGTTCTATCTGCCACGCTGGAGTCTCACGGTGCAGTTTATGAGCTGGAAACGTGGTTGCTGATTGAATCTCCATCTGATTGAATCTGTGCTTTAAGGAAATGGAAAAGCAAAGAATGAATGGAATTTTTCACTTGTGACACCTTTGGAGAGTGAGCTAAAAATAGATGCAACAAATGTTTTATTTTTCGCCAAGCTTCCAGATAAAGATTGCAGTTTTAGGATAATTTAGAGATGTGCCTGGCTCGCTGACGACCTCTACCCCACTGATTGCTCATGCTACCCGGGGCTTTAGTTGTGATTGTGTGATGGTGTTATTCCTAATCTGTTTTATGCTGAGGGTCTTTATTAAACTCTGTACGTTGTTCAGAGAGTAACCCCCGAGGGAGAAGCAGCAGCCATGAACACTCAACAGATGGAGCAGATGGGCCAGTTTAAGATCACAGTCTGGGAGGAAGAGAACTTCCAGGGAAAGCGCTGTGAGTTCATGCTGGAGTGCCAGAACATCATGGAGAGGGGCTTCAACAAGATCCGCTCCATCAAGGTGGAGAATGGACCGTAAGTGAAAGACACATTAAAGCTGTTTATACCTGTAAGCGCATTATGGATCAGCACTTTTTCTTTTTATATTTCAGTAGCAACATCTTGTACATTCATGTTTGTTCTCTTGAAATTTGAATCTCACTGACCTGAAAAGGTCGGACTAAAGCAGACAGGAGTCAAGAAGTGGAGCAGACAGAATAACAAAAACTCTAAATTATAACCTGCGCTGTTATTAGTTTGCTGCTTGGCATGTACTGCTTGCATGTGTGTGTGCGTGTGCATGCATCCAAGTGTGTCCCTGTTGTGATATGAGTTGGCTGCGTGCAGCTGCTGGCTGTGACTCGTGATCAGATAAAAAGGCCGGGGTGGGCACAGCCCGGCAGCGGCGGTGGAGGCAGGAGCAGTATCTAATGTTTGCTTTGTGCTCTGCAGTCACAAAAGGAGCTGCATGCTGCTTTTGTGAGCGCTGGACTCTATTGTTTAAGAAGGACGACAGTGTCAATATCATTGTGTTGTGTATTTAGTCGTCCATTAAAAGTTTTTATTGTTTAGTGTTCTTTTTTTTTTTTATTTGGGGTTTATTCTGTCGTTTCCAGCACATTTAACCTCAGTGTTTCTGTCTCTTTTCTCAGCTGGGTGGGTTATGAGTACCCTGAGTTCCAGGGACAGCAGTTCATCCTGGAGAAGGGAGACTATCCTCGCTACGAGGCCTGGAGCGGAAATAGCAGCTACAGAACCGAGCACCTGCTTTCCTTCAGACCCATCAAGTGTGCTGTGAGTCCCTCCTCCTTTTCATTTATCTGTTTTCTCTTTTTATCAATCAGTCTTTGTAAGCGGTCTGTCTTCTCCACGCCTCCTGAGACATTAACCTCCCTCCTTCTTCTTGTGAATCCTGCAGATGTGTTTGCATATATTTATTTTAATGCATCACTTACAGGCTACTCATCCTGTGACGCTTCCTATCCTGTTAGCTTTAGAAATTTATTTTTTAAAGGTCTCTTTCCTTGTCTGTTGTTCCTTTAAAATAAATATGGAGCCATAGGTTCTATATGTTTTCTAATCAACCCTGAATAAAACCCTCATAGTTCTTAGCATTAACGTCCTCTTTATTTCTCTAATTACGTACCAACTATAATGTAATAAAACAGCTTCTAAATGAGTTGTTTGCTTCTCTGCAGAACCACAGTGACAGCAAGGTGACCATGTACGAGTGTGAAGACTTCCAGGGCCGTAAGTTTGAGCTGTGCGATGACTACCCATCCCTACAGGCCATGGGCTGGTGCAGCAAGGAGGTGCCCTCTATCAAAGTCAACTCAGGAGCGTAAGTTACACGTTTTTCTCTGTGTTCAACGTCTTTCCTTAAAATAAACAACACGTGCACGTGCTTTTACTTACATATTGTGCTCTTATTTTACTCAAGTTAGTTTTTATTTTAACACGCTGCTGCAAAATATAGCTTGACGAGCTGCACAGTCTCCTGACTTTGTGCAGTGTTATAAAATATATGAAGGCTCAACCTTGTAATTGCACTGAATTTACCAAAGTGCATTAAACTTTAAAGACTAGCAGAACCCAAAGATGCTTTACTGAATCCTTTGATGTGACCTCGACTCTAACCCTCCCTCCTTCTTTACAGCTGGGTTGCCTACCAGTTCCCTGGTTACCGTGGCTACCAGTACATCCTGGAGAGAGATAGACACCAAGGCGAGTACAGAAACTACAATGAGTACAGCACCCAGGCTCACACCAACCAGGTGCAGTCCATTCGTAGGATCCAGCACTAAGCCTCCACACTGCCGGCCTGACCCCACCTGAAAAAGAAACCCCTCCCCATAATCGCTCTCTCAACTTGAACCCTGGACAGATCGCTGTCACAGAACAGTAGATGGACAAACTCTTTCTATCACTCTGTGGCTCTGCATGTATGGATATCTAAGTACCTACTTCTACTATCATGCTGAAGCATGTTCTTGAAATTCTTGAAATAGGAAATAAAGGCTTTTCTTCAAAACTAGACACTGTTTGTCGGTATTCTTTTTCTTTTTTCTTTTTTTTTACATGAAAGTTTATCAACCCAAATAGAATAAATGGAAATGAAGAGCTCAGAGAAAGTGGCTGTAATACTCGACTTCTACTAAGCTATTAATCTGTACCTGCAGTTAGACTGCAGGTGTCCAAGCATTGCAAAACCTTTGTAGCTCTATGAAGACGTTGTTCTCAGAGGCAGGTTTTGCTTTGTGTTTATTTGAAGTGCATATTTGGCCTTTCAGTGAACATCCCTGGAAAGATTTGATTCTGTTAGGCTTCAGGATGTATAATGTTGTTCTTGTCATACTGTATTCTTATTTCCAATAAACAAGAGCACAAGATCACTTTGGTTTCTATTATTTGTTTTTCAACTGTTTGAGGCACAGTTTGACCAATAAGGCAACGCTCCGTGAAAGCAACATGTGGCAGTTGGCCACTCACACCTTTAGACAGCTGACACTCCTTAACAGACATATGTAAATAAGAAAAAAACATGGGCATGAGTGGCTTTTTATTTCATTTCAACTGACTTCCTCTGCTATGATGGTGTTAAAGTGCTAACAAACTTAATAAAAAATCCAGCAGGAGTTCCCCGAGAGACAAAACATCATAAATGTTATGTTTTAGTTTCAGATAAAAGTTTAGATACATTTTAGGTTTCACAACTTAATCGATCAGTTTGATCCAAATGAAAACTGCAGCCTCTGCAGTATAAAATCAAGAGATATCCGAAAGCAGCCCTTAATAGTGTGAACAGCATACACAGCATTACACTCAACCTTGCATACCGTGAGTACTTCATTTGAAAGTCTAGTAGCTTAGCATTTGTTTGCTCACTCTGATGTGTCACTGTGATGTTGATCTTACAGTCGCACTCCGGGTTCCTGGAGTGTGTTTACCTCCACCTACACTCCTCCTGTTGGTCCAGGACATAGGATTCCGTGTTACACCCCCAAAAAAAGCTTTCACAGTCCCACACCCAAAAAACAGGATCTTTATATAAATGTGTAACCACGCGGCACACACCTTTCTCAAATATACATTCCTCTGCAGACTGATTAAAGCCGCTGCAGCGCTGATTACAGAGGAGTGACACTTGAGTAGACAAGAAAGTTACAGCTGCACAGCTCAGAGCACCAAGGTAAGCTCGAGACTTTACAGAGAAAACTTCATTGTTACAGCTTTTCGTAATGTTTGCAGGGTTGATTAGTCTGTGGTTTAGAATTACAGCTTAAAATATGAAGTTACTTCATTCGATTTGAATATTTAAAGTTGTCAAGTAACAAATTGAGTCCGGTGGTTATTGTGGGGTTTGCTAACAGTGACACTTTTGACTCTTTAGGTTTACAAGTGAGAAATGACACCACCTGGCTACCGGCTGATGCTAACTTTGCTTTTTATATTATAGATTATGTGCTCTAGCTCAGATAAATGACTTTTTTTTACTCTTTTTTATTTTTACTTTTAAGTTTGAATGTTCCTCCAGTGGATTTCTGTCCTCAGACTGAGCACAGGTGGACGTTTATGCATCCATTTCTCTTCCTTTCACTTCTCCAGTGGATTCAGTCTGGCTTTCGAGGCTTGTTTTAAGTTGCCTGTGAATTTTATCTGTTACACAGGCAGCTAAAGCAAGCCTTGAACACCAAAGACACACCTACCAGGACATCTCCAAACTGAAGGGGGACAAAATATGCTGTGAAATATATGATTATGAGCTCTGAACCAGCCAGTTACAAAGCTTTTCCTGTGTGTGTGTGTGTGTGTGTGGTGCTGATATTTTATTCCAAGCTGTCTGCTTTGACTGTGATAACTCACCATATAAAAATAAACAGCTGTACACTTGATGCTCTGGTGCTTTTTAAAAAATAAAAAATAAACACGTGTGCATTTGTGCGTGTCTGACCTCAGTCATGTGACTCATTATAAAGATGATTAATGATAAGCAGATATTCACTTTCAGTTCAGTCAGCACAGAGGACTGATTATATGTTATGAACTAAGATGTCAGCTTTACAAAGGCCAGATGTATTTTCAGCAAATTAAAGGAACTAGTTTATGCATCCATGTCCAGTTCAGGGTCATGGTGGGCGGGGCTTTGAACATATCGCAGGTTGCCAGTTTATGGGCGGTATGGCAAACTTAGAATCACCAGTTATTCTAACAGGCATGTGAGAGGAAGTCAAAGAGTGGATTTGTTGCTGTGAGGCAGCAGCGCGAAGCCTTTTTTAAAGCAATGTATCTGTTAAAATCTTTGTTCGAGGTGGCAAAGAGGATGGCTCAAATGTGCCAAGTGACAGAAGTGAAAGTGCTTTTGTGTTTATGACCATGTTATTAACAGACAGCAGGTATATGCTGCACTGTCAGGTTATGATGCATTGGTGCTGTTGTTGCGGACGGAAAAAGACGAAGAAAACGTGTCAGAGTCTTTGCATTTGGTGTTTTTAATAAAATGGATTTTGTTGGATGATATAATGTACTGGAACCAAACCAGGGACACTGAACATTTCTAAAGACATTAAGTCACCAGAACCTAAATAAATATTAAAATATTAAATATTTTGGTACATTGTTACTGCGTCTTTGACACACTATTTAAAGAATGTTGAATTTTCAAACTATAAGCTCCCCAGCGGAGGATTTTCTTAATAAAGGTAATGTGTGTTATTAGTTGCATAAAGCTCTATCATCAGCCCGCGTTGCCCGTATGATGCCTTATTTACGCCTGAAGAAATGCGCAGACTCTAGCACATGGCCATAAAGCCCATGGGCTTTTCACTCCACTGCTTCTAAAAACACAGACGTATAAAATTATGAGTGGACACGATAACGTCAACGAGCATCACGAGGCATGGTTTTAAAGTTACGACCTCATTACCCCCAGATTGAGGCCATATAACCTTAAACCCACACAGAGCAGGTTAGGAGGGATGAAATGTTCTTGTTTTCTCGTGGCCACTGAAGCGTATTTTTTCAAGGTAAATATTCTTTTTCCAACATGAAATAGGTCTTTGTTGTTTGCCGAGAGGTAAAGAGGCGGAAAAGTGAGGAGGATCTGAACTGGTTTCCATGTCAAACACTTCAATTCACCATAGAAACTCAGATCTTAACGCGGAAACTTTATTAAACTGTGATGGTGGATTGATAAGGGCCGAATTTCTATTGGCCTCTTTTTATTGTGGGCGCCAGGCGGGCTGACAGAGGTAAATTGCTCTTTTAATTAAAGCAATGCACCAGGGGAAATTGCTGTCTGAATATTGTCTCAGAGATGGGGGCCAGTGACAGTTGCCTGGAAACTTCAATCTGTCTACCCGCATTTATTCCAGATCACAGTTATGAGATAAAGTTTAATAAAAATCTTTTCCTCCGCCACCAACGAAATGAAATCCAACCCTTTCTGAACAAGTGAACACAATGAGACAGGACTGCGGAGGAAACCTCATGTTCAACATGTATCTCTCAGGTTCGTCATTTGGTCCCATTAAGAATGAGAGAAACAGCCCGTTTTATATATCTATCGAGATTTTTTACATTTTTCTCCGGGTGTCGGTGTCCTGCCGGCGATGATGCTCCGTTTCCAGGCCAGAGCATTGTTCAGCCTTTTCAATCTGAAAGCCCGTCTGCTCTTTTGTCGGAAATCGGAAATCCTTTTTCCTGGACGCGTTTCCTGGCTTCTAGCAGAGACTGCAAAGGCGACATGCTCCAGGCATTAGACTGCAAATGGACCAGGATACAATTGGAATTTTGAAGCTCAATGTTTGAATTTTTAAACCTTATTTTGTTTTATTTGTATTTTTTTCCTTGCGCTCCAGTTTGCAACATTTTAGAAAAATCGGAGCATTTTTGAGCAGCTCTAATCTCAGTCCTCCGGTTCTTTCAATGCATTTTTCTACTTTCTTGAGATATTGCGCTTCTTGCTAGATTGTGCCTATAAAATCTGACCATGAAGAGATTTTTGTTCTTCTAAATAAATATTAAATCATAATATTTTGAAATACAAGTGATAAAAATCATCTGCATAAGAAATCCTCTTGTCGTAGTTTCTGGATGAAGATGCTGAAAATGTGTCTGTTTTCATTTCAGATCCAACAGAAAGTCTGTTGAAAGAAAGCAAAGGAACCTCCTGGGCTCCGATAAATACAGGAGTTCAAAAAGGTAAGAGGACAAACTCAGAACCTCGTCCGCAGAGACGCTAAATACCGTCACTGCGGAGTGTCCAGCTCCTAATTAGCAGTTTACTTATTTTTAATGGAGAGCGTCTTCAAACGCAAAGATATATGAAAACATAAAAAATGATATCATAATAATAAAAATGATGTTAGAAAATAGTCCCACAGAAACCTCTCAAATTATATCGCAAACGGGTCGATACATAAAAATAGTTTCTGAAATAAAAAAATATTGATCACAATATCATAATAAATGTTAATAAAACAAAATATATGACAATAATAGCAGGATTTTAATGCGTTTACTCTGCGTTTCATGTATTTCCTATAGTCGCGTCTTTAGGTTTAATAGATCATTCAGCCGGTTCTGAAACGTATTCAGTTCTTTTTCTCATGTTTTTTTTTTTTTTTGCACCATCACATTATTTTTCTTTTCTCCTCTAAAACAGATAATTATCAAAGCATCTCCGGGATCATTTCGAAAGAAAATAAAAATCGTGTTTATTTTATGATTAAAAAAACACAACGGCCAAAATGAATTTGTCACGTCTTGTGTTGGACGCTAATATTCACTCTTACTGCTCTCAGGACTTCCTGCAAAGATGTTTTAATTTATTTTAAATTTCTGATGATTATGAGCAGCGTGTTTTTTAAATATATGTTATAGAAAATATGGAGAAGCTAAATATAACCGGACCCATTTAAGCTGCTTTAGAGGAGTAAATAGAGATTTGTAAAATGATGTCATGATGGAGTTATTATCTTTAATTATATGTAATAAAATAACTGCGTATCTTTTGCGTGTCTTACATTATTTAATACCTGAATTTTCAAATATGATGAAATTCACAATATTATCTTTCATGAACTGATAATGCTGAATTATGTAAACCGTTATTTTGAGACCAGTTATCTATCTATCTATCTATCTAGATATATCATTTTTTTACTTTCTAGACAAAATTTTGTATTTTTTGGTTTGTTGTTGTTTTCGGGATTTATTTCAGATTATTTCCGGACCAGTTGTGATTTTCTTTTCTTCCTACACTCAGGGAGTGGGCAGATTCAGCTCTGGCAGTTCCTGCTGGAGCTCCTCTCTGACAGCACCAACATGTCATGCATCGCGTGGGAGGGCACCAACGGAGAGTTCAAGCTCATCGACCCTGATGAGGTGGCCCGGCGCTGGGGGGAGCGCAAAAGCAAACCCAACATGAACTACGACAAGCTGAGCCGGGCGCTGCGCTACTACTACGACAAAAACATCATGACCAAAGTCCACGGCAAAAGATACGCCTACAAGTTTGATTTCCACGGCTTGGCGCAGGTGTGCCAGCCGTCCACCACCGAGCAGGCCATCTACAAATTTCAGGGCAACTTCTCCCCGATCCCCTTCTCCGGGATTTCCAAACTGAACCTCGTGGCTCCTGGCGTGGGGCCTTCGGGGTTCTCCTACTGGGCTGGCTCCACACCAGCGGCTCTGTACCACAGCCACAACCTCCAGCCTCCGGGGCCGTTTGGCACCGTGTCCCCGTCCCACATCGGCTGCGTCAACAACATCAGCAGTCTGAGCACCATCAACAACCACTACAACTGACTCTCGATGCGTATTTTAGACACACCGGGAAACCGACACACTGCAGTGAGGGAGGACAGACAAACAGCACAAACACGCTGACTTTGGTGTTTGGCGGGGAAAATATGATTTAGGCTCAAAGTGGTTCAAAATTAGATGTTTTTAAAATGTCAAGTCAGGCTTTTTAAGCGGCGCAAAGTTGTGTTTAAACTCAAGATTATGACTAATGACACCGGACGTCTTCTTGCATGCAAGTAAGGCACGAAAACGTAGAAATTAAATATTTAATTTAATTTAATTTAATCCTTGTGGAGAAGCGATTACGATCAGATTACGCACAGTGCTTTGAACCTGAGCGCTTAATTTGATCCATAAATATTCCAAATATGAAATGTCCTTATTTAGGCCACTATCAGTGAGACGTAATCGGAAACCAAATAAAGGTTTACACGATGCTTGTTTTTGAAACAACAAACAAATAGTGTACATATATTTAAAAACGTTGAATAAATAATAAATTATCTTTCAGATCCATTTCCTATCAGACCTCGGCTCCCTCGCTCTCCCAGCCCTTTCCCTGAGTTCAGTGTTTGTTTTCACATCTTCAGGTGGATTTGCACCGACGTGAGCGCGAGCTGCCAAACTGCCATCGGACTAGTGGCGCCATCTTGTGGTTATGGATGAAAACAGGCTTGTTGGACTGGAATGAGACTCGCTTGAATCATGCTGTCACGTCGATCACCGTTTGGTTATAAATCAGATCAGACGTAATGAAACTCTTTGTAGGAAAAACAAACCTCACGCAATAAAAAATGAAAGCAGCGCACAGACACGGGGAACAGGAACTTTGTGTGAAATAGGCTGAGTAGAAACCGAAACTGTGAATTCCCAAACTGCTCTGTAAATACTGTAGAGTAGAGACCGGCTCAGACTATAGAAGCTCTTCAGTGATTTTAAAGTGAATTCATTCACACTGTGACTAAAACAACTGTACCAATAAAAATACATAAATAAACTCTTCTGAATAAAAATGTTGTCAGTATTGTGGGATTCATTTATTTGAAAGCGTGATCTTTATGTTGACCCAAACGTGGGTGAGCCTGTAAATGTCCTCCATGCGCCAAACCGTCAGTGCTGTTTCTCAAAATGCAAACTTTTATTTGGATTTGTGGACTGACCGGCTGCAGCAGTCTCGGTAATCAGAGAAAAGTTTGCAGTATTTGTCTTGATGCATGCTCAATCATCCAGCTAAATCCCAAAGGTTGATTCTGTTCACCTGGACGCAGCGTGACTTCCTCAGTCTCAGCTGACTGCAGGTTTCTTATAAACAGTACATTTGCACAATGACTGAAACCAGCACCACTGAATGAACAACGGGCTGTGAGGTCAGTTTCATGATCATTAATATGCAGATTGTCATGACCATTGATCATCAACCACTGGTCTAAGACCATTGATCAATGCCACTCTAGCACAACAAAGAGAGCTACCTCGTCAGCCAGGACTCTGCAGTCTATTTACACCAGGGGTAGGCACCTCCAGGCCTCGAGTGCCGGTGTCCTGCAGGTTTTAGATGTGTCCATGATCCATCACAGCTGATCTAAAGGGCTAAATGACTCCTCAGCATTTCTTGAAGTTCCCAGGGTGGGATCTAAAACCTGCAGGACACCGGCACTTGAGGCCTGGAGTTGCCTACCCCTGATTTACACCAACAGGCCAGTGGACACTCTTTCAATGATGAGGATGTACACATCGTGCGGAGCACCGAGTCAAAGAGGCCATTTACGTGAAAAGGGAACGACCATCTCTGAATCGAGGAGGGGGCCTAAGGGTCCATCTGTCACCATCTTACAATGCTGTGATTGCAGCCATTCCCCAACTCTCTGTGAATGGGACTCATGGCCATGGATCAGTGGGCTTTGATCAATGTGCATGTTAATGATCAAGGAACTGACCTCCCAGCTCATTGTTCATTCAGTGGTGCTGGTTTCAGTCATTGTGCAAATGTGCTGTTTATAAGGTTTGAAACCTGCAGTCAGCTGAGACTGAAGACGTCACCTGGATCAGTGACGAAACGTTTCTCTCACTGACAACGTCCAGATGAACAGAATCAACTTTTTTTCGGAGTCTCGCACATTACATCAGCATGAGCTCTGGCATCAGCCACACTTTATATTACTGGTTTGTCAGCATGATGGTGTCTATGATGCTGTAACTGACAAAAACAACATATTTCAGCTCATAATGTGCTCCTGGTCCTGCAGTGACTCATCCTGTTGGTCCAAACAGACCCACAAACAACCAGCCATCTTTATCACTGTGAATTACAAACAACAAACAGACAAGCTTTATTTGTCACATTTATTATTACAGGTGAAATGCATGTGTGGCTTCTTTAAAAAGAAGAAAATATTTATTGTTCTTTCAGCTGTGGAAGTATAAAAATATACAGTAATGTGAAATTGAAGCGTTCCTAAACATACGACTGAAAAGTCCATCAAATGTGCTTATGCTGTTTCAAGTGTCAGCTGCTGCTCATCGTGAAAGTGACTCCAAATAAGAAACGTAAAATAAGGGCAGTAAATCTTTTCATCCATGTGGGGGCAGCACAACTCTTCCAACGTCAGGATCCAGCTTATGTAACCAGGTGATAACAGAGCTGCTCTAATATAGAACATGGAGCATTTGCAAATAGCAGATTAACCCCAAACCTCATTTTATGAAAGTGCGAGACTGCAGAGGTTTGCCTGGGTGAGCACGACCAGTGGAACAATGGGACGTTCACACGTTTTACTGGTTATATATAAATAATTAAAACAACATTCTTAGCAGATAATGTCCTTTATCAGTCAGACTGATCAGTGATTCAGAAGGAAGGGATGTGTGTGTGTGAGGGAGGGAGGGAGGGAGAGGAAATAGAGAATGGTCCGCTCATTCACAGCACTGTTTGTGTGTGTGTGTGTCCTGCATATCAATTGGAAAGACATGGAGTCGCTATTGACAACTGAATTTCTCTCATGCCTTGGTCCCTTACCAACAAAAGAGTCATGGCACACACACACACACACACACACACACACACACACACACACACACACACACACACACACACACACACACACACAAAAAGAGAAGAAGGGGGTGAAAAGGTATGGATGCCTCTTGTGTTGTTTACCCCAAACTGTGCTTCTTGTAATACCAACCATGGAAACTCCACGGGGATCGAGTCACTTCCACAGCACCGCGATCGTCACTGTCTTCTCCGCCAGCAACTCTGCCACTAATCTGCTGTGCCTATTGTTGCTGATCCTCATCCTCGCGCTTCTTGCATAACAAACTAGGTGGGTGTTTTCCTGCAAGCCACAGGATTAACAGTGTGAATGCAGACGACCGAGGAGCGAAAAGAAAACACACGAAGGAGGAGGAAGAGGAGGAAGCGAGAGAAAGAAGAGCTAACTGTGTTACTTGGTGGCACCCAGGTCATTAGTGAAGCTTCCTTAAAGGTCTTGTTTGTCACTTGAATACTCGAATTCAACAATTAATCGCGTCATATCTGGATGTGCTGGCAGTCATTTAGAGAGGAGAGCTTATGCAAGCTGTCCACCTCAAACGCTCCATCGATTCTGGGCAATATTAGTAAAGGTTTCATTTACATGAACTTGAACATAGGCTTCAGCTTCTGCTGTGTAAAAATGGATTTGTAGACGCTGAAAGCTCCAGAAATGATAACATGAGCTTATTTGAGCTGCAGACCAGCAGTTTAAGTGGTTGATGCATTCACTTGTCTTATCAGACCAACAGTAAACATGTAGTTTAACTGCAGCAAAACAAAAAACTATTTCCTAAATATTTGCCTAAATCCGTCACATACTCGGTGAACAAAAGCAGGTCCCTCCATCACAGCTGTGCATTATTAGGACAGAGTAAGGCAGTCACTGGGACTGGGTTGCTGTGTGTGAAGTGTGAAGTGCAGTCAGTGAGTCATTCCTCCAGCAAGAGAAAGTGGTAAGAAGCCTCTTCTAATTTAGAACAGCACACCTACGTGGTGCTGAAATAGACTTGAGAATCACAGGGTGAGAGAAAGAGACTGGAGGATAGGAGAGGCTGAGAGAGGTGAGGGAAGGAGAAACAAGAGAGGTAAAAATCAGAAGGGAAGAACATTTAGACCAATGTGCTGCTGATTTATGTCCTTTTATCAGAGACACCTATATTTTTAGACGCTGACCTTGATTCTCTGAGTTAAAAAATAAAAACAAAAACACCCAGTACTTATTTGCCCCCATCTGGAGAAGAATGTCCAGAACACGAGTGCATGAACCCACTGAAGACACGTTTTTAGCTTTAACAGTGGACTAATTATTAGCTTTTATTTGAGGTCTGGTGTGTTGAATCCACCTGAAACCAGTGTAAACATGTAGTGGAAGGTGAGGCTCCCGTGCACTCTCTGCTCTCCCACACCTGTTCGATATCGGACTGCATTTCGAACAGTTTGATGTGGAAAATTAAATAAAACATATCAATGGTCAACGTTACACTGAATACAAAAGCTTCAGTATTTTGCTTGAAATGTTAATTTGTCAGTTTAGATAATGGTCTGGGATCAGAGCGACCTCTGCGCTTCAAAACCCTGTTTGGGATTTTGGCTGTTACATAAAACTAAATGGATGAATAATCATGCAAATTGATGCGGTGTGAAATGATTCACCGGCAGAGAAGACAAAATAACAATAAACCCTGTGTAGGTGTGTGATGAATGAAGGAATTAACATTACGTATTGTATAACTGGGTTAAATGTAAGAAAGCATCATCCAAATGCAACAGCATCGCCTTACGTAACGCGGGTGTAAGGTGAAGGAAATAAAGTAAAACGAGCTGATCAGTGAAGCGATTGAAGATTTCTGGGATCCTCACCTTGCTATTTAACAGTGGTGACACAGTACCTCTCGCAGCAGCCCGTCGCTGCAGTAATCTAGTTAAAGAGATTAGCAGAGTGGTTATGTAGCAAGTCGACAGCAAAATAGACATAATCCCTGTAAGGTGTTGTCCTGGCTGGTCCCAGTTTGGTCCTTTTTCCTCCCATACGAATGAAGATGGCAAATGTTAGGTCAGAGGGAATCCCATTACATGGGAGAAAGAAATAAAGTACTCAAAATAGGAACTAAGGTTAACTAAGCCGCCTTTCTACTGGAAACATCCAGACTGATAAAATGCCTCCAAGCATGCAAATAAAGCATCTTTAAAATCTTAGTCACATAAAATAAAAACTATTATAATCACAAAGGTTAGAGTAGTAAATAAAATGACATATTGTAACAGTATGAACTGTTTTACACAAGGCTAGCTACAGATGGGTGACAAATTAAAGGGTCTTTGCAAATCAATGCAAAAGTTGTTCCAAGTAAATCATCTGTATCCAGTAGTGTAAAATGTTTATCTTGACTTGTATTTATTTGATTAGATTGGTGCAGATAATCGCTCTGAACCCAGAATTTAGTAATTTTGACATTTCTCGAGTCTTGTCCATAGTTCAGCTTTCAGGACCATAGTGACATTCCACCCATGCATATGGCTCGTGGGGGTCCCTGACAGGTAAATATGAAATTAAAGTGAACGGTTTGTTAGGGCCTTCACAGTCTTCAGATCCTTAATTCCGTTAAACCAAAAAGCTAAATCAGAAAATACAAAGTCTGTTTATGTAAAACTGAACAGAGAACAAGGAAGCATACAGGGAACAGTAACAATTCATGCAAAACAACGGAAACCAAAATATACACAAGGCCAGAGAAACACAGTGGGCTAATTCCACAATACGACACAGGTGGGAACAAGAAACATGCAAAAGCAATCAAATAGGCTACAGCTGGACAGGTCGTCAGTCTCTCGCAGGGCCAAGAGAGACAGGCACATACAACACCGAAAGAAGGAAAAGATCAGCAAATATAACTCATACACACATGAAAAACTAACCTTCAATGTAAAGCAGGAAATGAATGAGAGACAAATAACTAACATGAAACAAGATAACGGAGAAAGACAGGAAGCAAGAAAAGCGGAAACACAACAAAACCGAACTAACAATTTCAATGTATTTATTTACACAGCACCAAATCACAGCAACAGTCACCTCTAACAAAGCCCCAACAATCACACGACCCCTTACGAACAAGGAATTGGTGAAAGTGGGAAAGAAAAACTCCCTTTTAACAGGACGAAAGAACCAGGCTCAGGGAGGGGCGGGGCCATCTGCTGCGACTGTTTGGGGTGAAAGGACCAAACACAAGAAAAACGATGACTCAAAACACTAAATGAGGGGGAAACGTTTGGAAGAGTTTCATCTGTCAAAGCTGCAGCTCTACAGACTGCACTCGAGTAACAGTTCCTTATTAATATACTTTCTGCTTTCCACTGTCTCAAGCACTGATTTGCTCAATAATACGTCACGTGTCATAGTCGTAGATTTCTGGAAATGTTTTATAAAAAAGAAACATGAAAACTTTTAAATAAATGATGGAATAGGAAGTTTGAAATGTACCTTTGAAGTGTGGTAGACTATAAATCCACAGCAGCAGAAAATGAAAATTGTTCACTTGCAGTACTGAAATTACAACAAGAGATGCACAACTTCACAAACCCAGTGTAAAAACAACAACAACATGTAACTGCAAGTTTCTATAAGTTAAAAACTCACAAACTCATGTTTCATATGCAATAAAACAGATAAAACACGTCAGTGTTTGAATTGGACAAATGTACAATTTAATGAAAAGTATGAGCTTATTTTGAATTTAGTGGAAACAACACGTCGTTGACTCCACGTTTCCCACTGTGGAGCGTCCCGTCTGCTTTCAGCAACAGTCTGTAAAGATCTGGGAACTGAGGAGAGCAGCTGCTGGACTTCTGTTGCCCCGTTCTTGTTTCCTGTCCTGTCACGATGGGACAAATGTTTTCAGTCGGTGAAAGGTCTGGACAGCAGGCAGTTCTCAGCTGGACTTTTCTACTAGTGTACAGTAGATGAGTTGTGCTGTTGTAATCGCTGAACTCTGGAGTTTAACATCCTGAAATATGAAGGCCTTCCCTGAATGTCATCTGGATGAGAACATAAGTTGTTCTGAAACCTGTATGTTCCTTTTAACACAGATGGGGTCTTTCCAGTTGTGCAGACTAGACAGTTTCACGGGCACTAATGCACCACCATAGCATCAGACATGCAGGCTTTTTGTCGTGGTTGTGGGTTGTTCGACATGGTTTTTGTGGGGGTTCTGGTTTATTTATTTATTCATGTTTATTAATTCCTCCCTCTGTGTTCTGTCCTGTTGTGTCAGGTCTCCCATATTAAGTTCATTCATGTGTCTGCTTCCCCCGTTTAGTTATCACTGCTTGTGCTTTGCTTTTCACTTTGCTTCCCTGGTTGTTGTCGTCCTTGATTTGGTTCAGCTGTGTCTCATTGTGTTCAGGTGTTTGCACTTCCCTGATTGCCCTTCTGTGTGTATATATATATATATATATATATATATAGCGCACTCTTCGCCTCATGCTTTGTCTGAGAGTCTGTTCACATTTGCTCAGTAGTTTAAAGGTTTCAGTTTCCGTTTGGTCTTTGTGGTTTACCTGCCAACAGATTTAAGAAATGGCTCGTTTTTCATTAATTCCTGCCTGTGTTTGGGTCCAGATTCCAACTCATGACACTTTGAAATTGGGTGCTAATAACAGGCTGGATGGTCTCTCTCCTCTTCAGTCCAGAGAATGTTTGTTTTCTAAAAATAAGATTTTGATTTGTCTGATCGCAGAACCGTTTTCCATTTTAATTGCGCGTCGGCTCAGAACGTTGTTTTGGTCATGTTCACTTATGGCTTCCTCTTTGCATGAAAGAGCTTTTAACACGCATGTGTGGATAAGCTCCACTCAGTTCTTTCTGAGGTGTTAATGAGCCCATGCAGTGATTTCTATGACAGGGCCATACCTGTTTTAAATAGAGTTGAGGTTTGAAACTCTGAGATGCTCCTTCTCTTGTTTTGTTTCTTACTGATTACTGCTCCAGCCTTCTGTTGCCTCCATCCCAACTTTTTTGAACATGTTGCTGAATTAAATTCAGAATGAGCAAATGTTTTTCTTAAAATGTTACGAATAAAATATAGATTTGTGAGACTCGCAAACCACTGAATTCTGTTTTCGTTTACATTTCACAGCGTCGCAATTTTTTTTGGACAGGATCGGTGTGGAGGAGTTAGAGACGTGCCTGCACCGACAGACATGCACGAGCACCGTGTGCACGTCCTCTGCTGATCACTGCAGTGTGTATGTGTTGTGCAGTGGTTCAGCCCACGCTCAGCCCAACACAGCTCACTTTGCCCAGCTCTCATTCACTTACCTACCCGTTACTATAGAGACGCAGTGGAGAAGAATGCAGAAAGCGGGCTGGCAGACAGATATGCACGAGACCTGGTTTGAATCATAATAACAAAGAGAAGGCTCTCGCATAGCATTGTGAGACTGTTACATAACGACTGCAAGGATTCTGCAACCAAGTCAACCTGTCAAGAGTTAGGGGGAAAAAAAAGTCTATAACCGGAAAGCTATTTCAACCACGATGACGTGCTGTTTTCCATTTTATTACTTTTTGACCTCATAGATCAGCTCACAGGATCAATACAAGAAATCATACAGCAGTGATGCTTCTGTGTTTTCCACTAGGGGAAAAGAATCAATCAACGAGCTGCATTAAACACAAACTTTCCTGGTATAGATGTTATTTAAACTCATGAGTCAAAACAGACTTTCATTAAGCAGAGCTAACTTAATACAGCTGAGGCTAAAATGCTTGCTTTAAATAGCTTGAATAGATAAAGATTAGATGTTATTCTTTATTGGAACAAACTGAAACCTTGTCTCTAATCTGTTTGTTTGGCCCCATTATGATTTCTTTTCTGCCTCTGCAAGCCATTTCCAGCTGCTTCTCTTTCTGCCATAATGTCTATTTTGTCCTGTTATCCTGCCTGCCGTTCTCATTTCTACTTCTGTGTGCAGACTGTATGTCCCAGTAAGACAACCGAGTGAGAGCGAGTCACAGACAGTTCTGAGACTGCAGCAGATTCTAACCAATCACATTAAGGAGCCCTCCAGCCCACGTGGCTTATTCATAAATCCAGGAGGAAATCCTTATCAATGCAGCTCCATTCCATCATACAGTAAATCTTCAATGTACCTCTGATCTGAGCTGAAATAAGCTTCTGAAACTTAATCATCTCAAATCGCTTCATCAAATCAAGTGTGGCATGTCTGTTTGTAGACATGTTGCATTTATTTCTTTGCAGATTTTCAAAACTCATCAAATATACATTCATGCCAGAATCATTAAATATCTACTGCTAAAATGCCGCATTATAAATTTTGCTTTCTTACAGTTTAGTCGTCTCTGTTCTCATTTCGGCATCTGCCCCTGATTAGAGAACCCAGGAAACCCAGATACGAAGCCAAAAATATCCCTTATATGTGTCAGCATGCTTTGCAGTCCTCAGTGTATAGAGCAGCAGTTAACTACACCATATTGTGAGATGTACTGTTCCTACCGAGCTGCACCCACAGCCACATAAACCTGAATCATTATCTGTAAAAACGATCCCAGCAAACCTTCCCATACACCTCTATCTGAATTCTAGTTTCATGGCAACCAATGATAACATCCTGACACATCCCAGTAAGCATATTCGTCATGGACTTTTTCCTATTGCATAACCATGTCTCAAGGGTTCCCTGCAAATCAAGGATTAGTGGGGGGTCTGCATGGATAAGAGGCTGCCCAATTACTCCTGCAAGAAACTGCAAGGTTTGTACAAACAGACTCAGCAAGCATGTGTGGATATATACTGGTATGCACATGCACACGCACACATCATTGAAAAATGATATAAATAAAAACACTGCAAGAAAGACGAGATCCCTAATAAGTCTGGATTTATTTCAACATGGTCACCATAAACAATTACTATACTGACCTTTTATTAACATGTAAGAGAGAGTGAATGCAGCTGTGGTACATCTCCACAGACAACACACACACACACGTAAATAACACTTTCCTCGATGACATTTAGGAAAAATTAGCTGTACAAAAGATTTTTTTCCACAGAAGATCATCCTAGAGCAAGAGCTGGTCACAGTAACTGCAGACATAATGGCAAACACTCCAGCGCCTGAGAGGAAACACTGGTACATCACCATTATCATTAGCACTGTGCAAAAACATCAAAGGTTTGTTCACAGCTGTGCAAAATAGCAGCATTTTAATTCACTTTCCAAGCAATGGATTCACAACACCACATCACAATGATCACCCAGAAGGACCATGTCAGGACTGAGCTGTAGGTTTGGTTTCAGAGTCAGATCACGTTTAACTTATAGAAACTGCAATGACACGTGTGCAAAGTATACTCTCCTGTCACTCCGTAATGAGATCTTTACATTAAATATTTGTACTTTGAAGAATCCTGAATCGACTGCACTGAAAGTGAACTGAAGCCAGCAAATGGAGGCGAACAGCACAGTTACAGCACAGGACGAAATATCTTTTGATCATTAAGCTCTATTTGTTTTTGCTCAAACTACATTGTACATACCGACCTTCAAAACAGGTAGAGGGGGAAAAAAAGAGCAAAAACATGGGTTATGTACATGTAAACCACAGAGTTTCAGGCCATTCATTAGTTGGCACATATGAAATTCAACAAAAAAAATCTCCTGAAAAAACCAAAGAAAACCTGTACAATCGATTCAGTCTTCAGTTGACCTCTGCAATGTGTTGCAAAGCAGTTCATCGCAGTGGCCAACACAGTTTGGAAAGCAATGCACAAAAGAGGCCTTGCATGCCCACTCAGGGGCTCTTTTAGTGCAACATATCACATTCATGTGGGGCACCTCTGCCCCTTGTCCTCATGTTCCACTTGAAGCAAAAGCCTTTGTACAGTTACATTACTACAGAATCACACTGCTAATGCAAACTGAGACTGCTGTTCATTTCATGAGGAACTGAAAACGGCTGCATGCCAACCAGATGTTAAAAAGTCACACATGAAGTATGGTGGTGGTGTTTGTTTTCTGCAGGTGGACCTTTTGTGTACCTCGAGCCAGTGTGTACAGATTGAAACGATGTTCCCCACAGACTCGTATCTACAGTTATTCTAAGCAATGTGTTTTTAACCCACTGGTATGCATGTTCAGCAGCTTACTTATCAGCTGACTGAGATGTTTAAAAAGCACAGTATATACTGGCTGTGCTTACAAGGCTTAGGCTTATGTGCTGAAAGTGTACTGGGCTGATTTTGGTCCTCTAAGCCAAGCTTGGCTCTGTTGTGGAAAAGTGACTGAAGAGCAGGGATGGAAATGGCTGCACAGGTCAGCACCCCGGACAGCTCCACCTCTTAACTCGGCTCAGACATCTATTCCGGTCCTGCCTGGAACCACATCCATTCACTAACTCACAATATAGGCTAATCTTGAATGAAATGGAGATTCAAGTGCCAACCCCTGCGTCACCCAAGAGACAAGACAAAAGGGACAATATTACTACTGGCATGCATTTATGAGATTTCTTAAACTGTAGCCTAAACACCACACTGAAGTTGTGTAACATCATGAGAGACTATTTCAGCCCAGCCAGGAGAATCCTTCCAGGTTGGCCTTTCCGTCCAAAACCACAGCTGTGTGATTTCTTTACATTCATCTTAGACCAGTGTCTGTTCGCTTCCATGTCAGCGGTCCAGGTTCGACTCGCTGCTGTCGCGCTGGTTTTTGAGGTCCTGGAAAACCTCGGTGAAAAAGTGTGGGTCTGCATTCAGCTGAAGCATTTTGGCACTCATCCTATTGATGATCCGGAGCGATGTCTCCCAGAAAACGTCCTTGTTCGTCTCGTTCATGAACGGCTTGAGCGGATAGGAGATCTCGTTGCCCATGTACGAGTAGGCGAGGTAGAGGCAAGTCTGAAAGGTGCCCTGCAGCTCGGCTGGGCTGTCGGTGCTGTCCGATATCGTGTCTTCGCACAGCAGGTACACGAACACCACGTTGGCCGGCGTGATGAAGCCTTGGTCCTGCCAGCCCTGGAGCAAAAGAGTCCGGTCAATGTTTCGGAACCAGAGGATCACCTCTCCGCTGCTTAACTGTTTCAGTTTGTAACACCTGCGGCACAAGAAGTCCCCCAAACAGCGAAGCAGCTCGCCGGTTGAAGCCTGGATGACTATCCGCCTGGGTGACACCAGAGACACGCTGCTGGGCTGCTTCTGGACCGAGGACAGCCTCCCGTTCTGCACGACAGACTCGCTGTTCTGCGTGGGGACCGTGGGCACCGGGACGGGGATGGGCGCTTTCGGTTTCTTCTCTTCGGTCTGGTGCGTTTTCCTCACGTTTTCGCTGTTGAGCTGAGCCACCTGGCTGGACGGCAGCTCTCGAGTGGGCAGCGGGTTCGGGGTCACTTTCTTTGCGCTCTTCTTGGCCGAACTAGCCACCAGCTTCTTCCAGGACAGAGACACGAACATTGAGTGGCGTTTGAGGCTCTTGTCGTTTTTCCCTCCGTCTCCTGCGACCTCGGCATCCATGATCGACGCCTTCTTGGTCGCGGGAGATATAGAGAGAACGGTTCCCATGTCTGCGCGGTGGAGAGATGCGGAGGTTTGGATGCTGCTGCGGCTTGAACGCAGAACGTCGAGCAGAGTGAGAGGCGGCGAACAGCAGTCACGACAGCGACTGAAACTCCATTTACACGCTTACGTGTAACGTCTGGTCGCTCCCCGGAGGAGATGAAGGAGGACTGCGCGTTTTTGTTCTTCTTCTGCTGTTGTGTGAAATTATGTCCCAGCAGATGCTCTCTCAGTGCCGCGCGCGGAGACGCTGCGGCACGATCCCGTCTGTGAGAGGAGCGAAGATTTGTGGCTATGCGTAAATCTCAGGCTTAAACGAACCAGCAGGTTCAGCCTCTGACTGACCGTCGGGACAGCCAATCAGAAAGTCAACCAATGGTCCAATCACCAGGGCTGTTGTTTTTAGGTCTCGGTTGCCATTGATAGCAGCGACACTGACTGATTTGGTTCGTGCTGTTCTCCACCAGTCTTGTTACTTTGGGAAAGCGAGGTTATTTATAAATCAGGTCGTCTGCATCTGACCTGAGCCTCCCCAAAACACAACACAATTTTACACTGACTACTAATGAGTCAGTGTAAATTACTAATGAGTGACCCCCCACACATCTGTGGGGGGTCACTCCCACTAGGTTTATATCTGGGACTCTCCACCATTTGACCTTAGAACTGAAGAAGCTTCTCGGATGAGAGGTGAAACGTCTTCAAGCAACTTAAAGAAGTCCAGACGCTTTTCTTTGCAAGCTCCTTTGATTCTGTACAAAAGTTTCTACCAGCTACAACCAGCCTAAACTTTTTTGTCTTTCCAGACACCTGGACAAAGTTTTCAGAACAAAACACCACCTGCATTTGTTTTACTTGGACAGGTAGGGAAAAAAAACTCCCACTAATCAAAGCAATAATGAGTTTTCAGCTGAGCTCCAAATATCTTCTGCCTTACAAAGCAGTTACAATTGTTGCTATTTTAATAAAGCAGGAATTGCTACTGACCTTATGTAGTAGCAATTCATGGGAAACACCCACTGTAGGTGTGTGTAACATGTCCCTGGATCCAAAGAGACTTATCCAATTACAGTCAGTAGAACTGGCCCAGCTTCACCAGGTTACATCACTACAGTCTGATATTTCCATTCATCTTAAACTGTAAACACACGTAAATAGAAGTGAATGTCCAATGTAGTGGAATATTCAAAGCCTTTGTCATACAGTTAAACTATGAAGAGCTAAACATGACATGTGACCTGTAACCTGATGTTCTGAGGTCATTCATCCTAAGTTTTTTTTTTTATTTTTTATTTTTATATCAACATTTCTTTTATTTTGAGAAGTTCGGTGATCTGCTGCTCTACTGTGCTTTCATGGCATATCAAACCTTTAAACAGATGGCCTGCAGCAGAAGGACACACTGGGTGTCATTCCTGTCAGCTAACAACAGGAAATAATTCACACAAGCTCACCAAAACTGGACAACAGAAGATTGGGAAACGTTGCCTGGTCCGAGTCTCAGTTTCTGCTGGGACATTCAGATGGTAGAGCCAGGGTTTGGTGTTAACAACATGAAAGCATGGATCCTTCTATTGTATCAACACTTCAGGCTGCAGGTGGCGTAATAGTGTGAGGGCATGTTTTGGTTCCCTTTGTACCAACTGGATATAACGCAAATGCCACAGCCTACATTGGTATTGTTGCTAACCACGTCCATCCCCTCATGACCACACTTCACCCGTCTTCTGTGTAAAGTTCAAAACTCAAACTGTCTCACACTGGCTCCTTAAACATAATGATGAAGATTTCAGTCCAGCACAGCACCTTTGAAATGCTGTGAAATGATTTGCATCATGGACGTGCAGCTGAGAAACCTGCAGAAACTCTGTGATGCTGTCATGTCAATGTGGACAAAAAAAGATGTACCTAATAAAGTGACCAATCTCTCTCTCCACAAATAAACTGACTCCAGATACACACAGGATTTGGAAAATGTGAAAGAAGATCTTGCACCAGTTACTCGACACTTCCAATGATTAAAATCAGTGAAATGATCTGGCCTGCATTCATGTCAGGGGGTGGCAGTGGCTCAGGAGGTAGCACAGCTCATCTACTTATTAGCGGGTCAGTGGTTCAATTCCCCTCCTACTCCAGTCTGCATGTTGATGTGATGAAGTAGTGGAGCCACAGTTTGTAATAAAAAGGAATTTGAGTGCTCAGAGCATAAATACCACTTACTATCATGGTATCAACATAAGTTTAAAGTATGCTACAGAGGTCTCCTTTGCAAAAAATATGAAATATGCTGTCTTTCACTTGTTTGTAAGTGTAGAATGCAGAAGTTGGAGGCGATGTTTATCCTTAATTTGAACGTACCAATTTCTCTGTACTTACTATGTCATCATCATAGTTAGAAAAACAGCAGCTTTAAGTATAATTGAATTAACATCACTGTTGTTACAAGTCCCCCCCCCCCACACACACACACACTTGTTGTTATTATGTGCTACATGTGACAAAGGCTAACGTACAACAATGTCCTGACCTAATTTCCCAGCATTAAGTGGAGTTCCAGTCTGTCAATGCAGCCACTCTCCCAGCTTCAGAACACCAGATTTACTGTATCAGTATAACAACAATCAAACAATAAAGCTTTTCTGTTACACCGAAGCAGCAGTGACAAGAAAAGAGACTGAATTAGGAAAATAACCAAACCAAACTTAACAAATTAAGATCAAAGACAGTGACGTCCCAAAACTGCAGAGTGCAACCCGTCGTACTCGTCGCTTTTGATCATCCCAACGTTTGATCCAAAACATCATAAATCAGGTGGTGATCAAAAGAAACTCTTTCATCACAAATCAAACAAATTGAGACAGGATGTGCCAGAGGAATAATCTCAACATATTAGACATGAAGCAACAACTCACAAAGGTGGAAAAAAACATGAATCACAGGACTGGAGACGGAGCGCTGGGAGGAAACGGCTGGATGATGGGAGGGAAGTGTCTTTTAAAAGATTTATCAATATCTTTACCTGTATTCCCTGTGATATAATTTAGATTTGGAAATGAAGAAAATTTCATATGCGATATCTGTTTTTTATTCTACTGACCACTTTATTAGGTAGACCTTGCTGGTGCCAAGCTGTATCCCATTCTGCCTTCGTGGCACAGATTCAATAATGTGCCCGAAAAATGCCTCAGAGATTTTGATCCAAATTAGCATGACATCATCACACAGTTGCTGCAGATTGATCAGCTCCACGTCTGTGACGTGAGTCTCCTTTGCCACCACATCCCAAACGTGCTTGACTGGATTGAGATCTGGTGACTGTGGACGCCATTTAAATACAGTGAACTCATTCTCATGTTAAAGACACTAGTTTGAGATGATTTGAGAGGAAAATATCCCAACACCATTAAACCACTGCCTGAAGCATTTATACAAGATTACCCCAAAATCTGACCCCATCTGAATGTCAGAAACGGGGAACCAGTCGGTGCTTTTTACTCAAAATATTTGAGTGTTTGTGGATACAGTTTATGAAAAAAGAAAAAAGAAGGGAAACAAAAACTGGTTACACTGAATAAAAAACAGAACTTCTCATGTTAGAACATGGGTAAAGAAAAAAACACAACCCAGGAGGGGCGAATAATACTAACAAACCCTTTCCTACAAACCCCACAGAAGTTAGCTGCAACGCCACTGAGCTTCACATTAACACAGACACACATCAGACATCAGATCAGTTAGTAAGCAGGAACATCCTTAAATTGAAGGTTAGAGAAGTTTGTCTTTAAAAGACCCCAGATCATCAAATGTGCCCGTTTGCTTCTGGATTGGGCAGTGGGACCAGCTAGTTCTTTTCCAGCCTTCTGTTATCCACTGAATGCAACATTTAGACATCATCACCTTACAAAATATGTACTCTGATCTTCTTAGCAAAAAGCTGTTTGTATATCCAGAGCAACATAAGCATTCACGTAGCTAATGGAGGCCTGTGGAGTCTGAGGTGGAGCTCATGGCCGTCTGACCTTGGGATGAATTCGCTGAGATGTCCACGTCTGGGAAGACTGCTGGTCTGGAACTTTTAGGTGTGTGTTAAGAAGATGCCACAAACTGCAAACATTTCTGCTTTTACAGAGGTGCTCACAGGGTTCTGTGAAAACATGACTGTGAGGCTAAAATATTGACTTTTTTTGGCTTAGTTTGGGGTTCCACGGATACTTTATTTGTGTTCCTGATATTTTCTGCCTTTTGCAAAGAACAGATAACAGTGAATATAATGAGATGATTCAGAATGAATTAAAGCTAGAACATCAGGAGATGAGTCTGAAGTTTGTTGTGCATTTCAGTTGTTCGATAAACCACTCCACGAGTTCATGAAACAAAATATAAAATCAGGCATGTTCAAATACAAGTTTCCACTATTGCAGTATCCACCTCCTGCTTAACAATTATACTTTCTGTCATAATTTGGAATATGTATGTATGTATATATGTATGTATATGTATGTGTGTGTTGTGTAAGGCACTAAATGTGCTTATGCTAAATACTAAAATCACTTTTAAAAAATCGCTCAGCTCTAAGTTACCAAGGAGGAGTGAGAATTGTAGGGGAGGACATGAAAAGAACAGGAATGGGAGGTGAGAGAAAGGTGAGTCATACATGGTGACAAAAAAGAGGAAGCTGTGGGTGGAAAAAAAATCACTGAATCCCAGTTAATTCATCCCAGTGGAGATTTGTGGTGCTTCCTCAGCAGTGTCACATAAAGTTTGCAGTTAATGACAAAAACCAAAAGAAAGAAATGGCAGTTTTATAACATTAATCAACAGCAATCATTCCCTGTACAACTGTTATCATAACAGCACAAAAACAAAATCACACATTAATGTGAAGTTGTTCTCTGTCCCTGCTGCTCTTGCAGATTTCTCATCTGATGGTGAATGCAACATTTAATTTAGCTGGACAGCATTCAGAGGTGAGAGAACTTCGTCCACCTGCTTTCAGCACAACGGTTCACTGTGTTTAGTATTTGATATTGGATATATATACAGCAAAAGTCTGGACAGCCAGTCAGAGGAAAAACGTGTGAGTCCAAAATACTATCTTCCCTTATAGTGTCGTCTAATGCTTGTTTTTATCACATCTATAAATTCTTTTTCCAATTTAAGTTCATACTGTTTATGTAATTGTGAAATTTGTATGTGTGACAGCAGTGTCAAACTTTTCGTCCTTGGTATTATGTTGCTTTGCAAATCAAAGTCTACCACTGCCTGAGCTGAAAGGATAAAGAGTAAAACATCATCAAAGCTGCTGTGTGCATGTTTTAGGATTATGCAAGAAGATATTTTAAGTTTCTTTGCATTGTCTGTGGCAAGGCTGCCCCCTGGTGGTGGGTCGTTGCAACTGTAGGAGATATGTGTAGCGATCTCTTTCAGCCTGATTCCATTTTCTGTGTGTAACAAAATGCATATATTATGAGAGTCACTTTATTCAGAAATTGCAGAGAGAAAATTTTAATTTTAATTAAGGTTAGACATTATAAATTTGACTGGTTCTCAATTAGTATTTTCATGTTCAAATATTTCAGCTCTGGAAGCAGAGCAGTATATTTTTCATCAGCCAGCCATAAAAAAATAAAAACAAAAACATACAACTCTGTTTCTGTCAAGTTTTACATGGACAAGTGAAAGTTGACCGCTAGAGGGCAGTCACACCCAGCTGACTGCACATAGTCTGTGAGTGGAGATGTTTGTCATGAAGGGAGGGCTCAGCTGCTGATATTTCCTGTCAACAGGCATCTTCACCAACTCATCCTAACATTTAATTAGTTCTTGTGAAGCTGTGGAACGACAGATCAGGCAGAACAACTGAAGAGCGGAGGAGTGAAGGTTTCCCAGACCTCTGACTATCTGCTTCATTGACAGAATTCTCCCATCAGCGAACTGAGGGAGTGAACAGGGAGACGCAGGATGATGGAAAACACTCAGCAGTCACAGGAGGAAGATGCTGCGGTGCTTTAAGTCCTTCGAGTTTAGATGACGTTTGCATGGTATTTGTACATAAACGTAAAGCTTTAATGTAAAGGCTGTAGATAGAAATGTTGGGTCTGTGTTTCCACAAGCCCCGCTAGTTTAGAGATGAAGAAAACAAGACATAACAGAACATCTTCAACCCGCTAGCGAGGGAATATTTTGGTCAAGAACCAGCTCTTGGAGCTCCTAACCCGTCTCCAGCCCAAAATCCTTCCAAGAGCAGCTTCCCTCACAGCTATTTATTGACAAACTGTTACAATTCACACAATACACATCACAGCAAAGCAACGCCCACCATAAAACCCCCCAAAGGGTTCTAAGACAAGGCACTATGTGTGTGTATGTGTAAACATCTGTATGCATGTGAGAGTGTGTGTGTTTGTGTGTGTGTGTGTGTGTGTGTGTGTGTTTGAGAATGTGTGTGAGAATGTGTGTCTCTCTCTGTATGCATGACTTCCTGCTCACCAAAAGGATCATAAAAGCAGGAAGCAACATCACAAGAAACAGATCTTCCAGATAGGATGTATCTGCAATAAAAGCCTCTCCAGCCAGTGGTCAGAGACAAAGGAATGTGTTGATCCTTCAGATTGAACTCAGACCTTACAAATTTAAGAACATAATGACAACATTCAACAATTAGACTTAACAGTAATAGTAAATGTCTTTATGCTCAAAACTTGAAAAAAATAGTACTTTATTGACATTGACATATCTAACATGACTGATTCAAGAAATGTAGAGATCCTTATATAAACTTTCACTGGAAGAAAAAAAAATACTTTTCTACTTATAAAAGGATTTCTCCAGCACACATCAGCCCTCACCATGTTATAAAACATGTCTGTTTTAAATGTGATTTGGTTTTGAAAAGCTGCACAGAATAACTGCGGAAAGTCTGACACGAGGAAAAAGGGAAGAAATGATCAATGCAGTATTTGGCCTGCTTTTCAAGACACAGAGAGAAGGCTGTGTGTGCGTGCGTGTGTGTGTGTGTGTGTGTCAGATCAAACAGTAAAAGGATCATGTGTCGTCTCTTATCGAAGACGTGCCTGTCAGAGCTGGTGAGAGGGATTAGCACGGCTGACACTGACAGGTGGAGAATACAATCTGAAGAGAGCAGCGTGAGACAGGTGGGATCATTCAATACAAACAGAGTCACACACACACACACACACACACACACACACACACACACACACACACACACACACACACACACACACACACACACACACACACACACACAGACAGGTGGGTCACTGTGAATGCGGCAGACTTGTAAAAAGAGCCTGCTCTCATCCCTTTGTCTGCAGCTGCACGCTCGTGGAGCTGCTAACAAAACGACACACACACACACACACACACACACACACACACACACAGTGTCCATCAATAGGTCTATTGATAGACACAATGTATCAATAGGTCTAAGACATATGAAACTAGCTTATAGCTTGGAGGTAAACGCTTGTCCAGTAACACACACTTAAAATAAACGTGACAGTTGCTACACGATTGTTTTTCTATTTGAGCATCTTGTTCCTAAATGTGTGTCTGTATCCAGCTAGGCCACCATGACAACCTCCAGTCACTAGGGAATTTTTCCCGACCTGTTGGTGCTGGAGGTCGCTGGTCACAAACAGGTATGTGGTGATTACTTTGTCCAGTAGCAGATCTCTGCCGTTGGCTGTAGTTTGCATAGAAGATGCTGGCTTGTCTGCAAACACTCACAGCTAATGACCCACTGTAGTGATCAGTGCAATCACATGGAAACCTTTGGTGCAGCACTGTAGATCTATAATGGTGTCTTCCCAAAAGTTTGGGATTGTATTGTTTTTTTTTTTGGTTCATTCCTTTTGATTAGGCATAGGGATCCTGTAACGGCTGCACTTGGAAAATCATCCACAATAAATCTCCTCTTTCATAAGTACATCACAAAGAATGGTGTCCCCACGTTCATCTTCATCACCAAAGTAAAACGAAGGCAGAAAATAGGGAACAATAAAAATGAAGCACAGCAAAAGAAGAGAGGACAAAAAGAAAGCAGACTTACAAATAAAGTATGAACGGGAGATTCACAGGCAATAAAAGCTGTTTGTTTGTAATTCTCTTTGACATTATTACAGGGATGCCTTACTTTATAATGTGTTACTGTAATCACAATGCTTTTTTTAGTAACAGTACATCACAATCATGTTGCCACTTTGGTTACAAACGTTCTCAGCTATCTGTGCACAGGACGGATAGAAACAACAAAACATCCATTTTCTTTTCTTGCACATTTACTGCAGTCAGCTGATTTCAGTTCCTGTGTGGGAGGAGGGGACGGCAGAGTGGTGCCACGATACAGGGTTTGAGGAGAGGTGATATCAACATCATTTACATTTTTTTGCACAAAAAATGGAAACAGCATCCAGGACAGAAACGGCTGTATACTACATACTGCTAACAGAACCTCAGCATGCTAACACAAACCTGGCCAAGAACCCAGAGTGATGTTAAAGCTGAATGAATGCTGACCCCAGACCAGCTGCCAGAGCCTGAACTTCAACAGGTAACAGACTGGTGAGCAGTCAGGCTGTAGCGTCTGTTTCTACCTGTTCACGTGGCGACCAACTGTGCTGGTTTCCACCTTTGCTTTGTGTTCATGCTTAAATACAAAGAGAAAGATCACGTGTATCCTCATCAGGACTGTGTTTGTAGAGCTGTAACTGTGACTCGTGGCCCATCCATCACACACCAATAAAACAACATATAACCACTCATAATACGGCCTGTATTTGTAGGGAGCATTGCCCGCTTACTTACCCCGTTAACTTGCTCTCACAGTGGTCATGTGATCACCCGAACTTCACTGACACAAAAGCTGCTGACACAGTAAAATAAAGTTTTATAGATATGATTGAATCTGTGCAACCAAACAATAATTCCTGTAAGCTAGATCGCTCAGTGCTTCAAACTAATTTACTCTGACACAGAATTTTAAATGTCACCTGTAAACTTGGTGTAGGTCTATCCGTGCTACCACTGATTTCTGTGAGAACACAAAGCCGTGATTTGACTGGAAAGAGTTGATTTTGTGTCTCTAAAACTACAAATGCATACCAGCGAATCACATCAAGATGAGAAGCGCTCTCTAGTCATCTCCAGTGATGCTCTCGTGATGTGGCTACCTCCTTTGAAGCGGTAGCTGACAGAGCTTCTGCATCCGGCCATGCAGTACGTAACATGTAACAACACAAAAGCCACATCTGGTGATTAAGCAGCCCCACCTGCTGCTTCCTGTTGAACGATATCCAAACAAGGCTTTGGTGGTGTATCATTTCAATCAAACTTAGGCAGGTGATCAAAGGCTATGATCTCTTTCTCACATCCACACAGAGTTACGGGTGGATGCAGGGCTTTCCTCTCTCATAATACCAGCCGCCAGTTCTATCCTTTTACTGTTGTGGCTTACTGCTATAATTAGAACAAGGGATGATAAGAATACAAATGCTTTGATGTGCTTATCTGAAGCAGCCAAAAGGCAGATGAGGACATGCACACAGCCGAGGCTTAGCCTCTCACTCATGCAGACACTCAAAGATGGGTACATGCATACACGCTGGGTATCAGTACAACTCTCTCTTAACATGTTATTGCTGTATAAGGATAAGGAAGAAGTCTATTTACATGCACAACTTACAAAATAAAGCACTGGATTTACTGCATATGTTCAGCTATAAGAGTTAACTCAGTTCTCGCCCTTTTTTGGAGAAAATTAGTATCTATAATACAATAATGTCATAAACATCATGCATATTATTGTATTGATAATTTGACCGTTTTTATATATTTATAGCAAAACTGTCACACAGTCATGTAGTCATTAGGATGTATTACCTAAAGTCTTTCTTAGTGACCAAAAATCTTTCAAATATCCTAGAATGAGCACATTTACGTTGGCTGCGCGCATGCAGACGAGGAGACACTACCACTGACTCCCACCAGGCTGTGCCCTTGTCTGACTCTTATCCAAAGCCATGTTTTACTCTAAGGGTTTGTGAGCACTACAGTGATATGAACACCAGTAATTTAGGTGCTGATATGAAAAGATACACATTCAAAGAGTTTGTTAATCTTCAAGGCCCTGTCCTCCCCAGACAAAGCCCAGAGAATCCATGAAAGTGCTCATGTAGATAAAACCACTACAGGCAACAGCCACACTCCCTGACTTCAGCACACACACGCTCTCTGTGCTTGTTGTCAGCTCCTGACTTTGATGACATACTGTCTAGTCCTAATAAACTCCTCTTTGTTCCTCCAGAATAACCCTCTTCTCCTCCCGCTCTTTAATGGCTCACGCCTGGTCCTCTCCCTTCTGACACATTCATCTGAATAGTTTAGAGATTGAGCTCAACACCAACAGATGGAAATGAAGTTTATCTGCAGCGAAACACAAAAAATGCACAACAACAATCTTAGTCAGACATCGCTTTCCATTCGGGGTTTGTTTTTACTAATGAGGGTAAATCAGACAACAGACATCTTTCCATCCACGCCTCTATTTGACTTTTTTGATTCCGTATAGATGTTAAGGTTCACACGCAGGTTCAAATCCAATCTGTTTCTCAGTTGGAAAGGACTGCAGCGATGTTTACACAGTAGGGAGATTCCTGCTCCGTAGGAGCGCAGAGAGGAGGCTTTGATGCTCAATAGGAGCTACTGAAAGAGAGCAGGAGGAAGACAGAGAGAAACTGCAGTTGGACAGCGAGCAAAATGATGATGACCCTTCTACAGAAACCTTGGATTGCTCCTCTTGAAACAATCACAAAATATGGGTAACAGATGTTTTCTGTTTTTGTCTGTGGGCACAGCAGCACTGTGATCTGGCCTCGTTTCTCGGATTCTTGGACATTTAAAATATAACACGGTGAAACTCTTGATTCAGAAACAGACTCCTTTAAGTAAAAGACGCTGACTTGAACGTCATTGTTCCACAGGGGGGAAAAAAGCTGCAGGTGCAAGTCCAACTCACACACCTGCCATAATCTTCTCCGCTGTGAGCCGCAGACAACGAAAATACCCTCGATATCCACGGTAACGGCAGAAACAGCAAGCCGAGCTTCGATGCAAATGGACCCTCTTCAGCCCCCTCTGCCCTCTGGCTGTTGTATTTTCACTGAGCCAGAGATCAGGGAGAGCTCTACAGTTCTGTGGATGCCGGCCAGCTGGCTGATACAACCAAGTGGTGGCTATCTAACTTCCCCTCTGTCCCACATCCTTATCTCCCTCCTCTCTATCATTCTCACATCATATTAGCTCAAAAAATGTGCGCTTCAGAGTTATTTACATTTGTTTAAATTTGAAAGTGTTTGGAGGAGAGATTACAAAAGTAAAATATGAGCTAGAAGCCAGAATTATCTGCAGATAATTGAGACAAACAAGGAAGAGAAAAGCTGTGGTTTCCATCTGATCCTGCAGCAAGAGTTCACACTTAAAGTGCTGAAAATTAACACTCTGTCCTCATGCCTGAGCAAAATAGGCACAATAACATACACCAGTATCTGTTTTAGTGAATGCTTTCAAAGCTGCAGTGCTCGTGCTTCAGGTCAGGGAATGCAAACCCTTTAAAAAATCCACAGTCTGAGGAGGAAGCTGACGTGATGGTGATCAAACACAAGGAGATTCTGGTTTGTGTGACCTGTGGGATTTAAGACAGTTTTCTGAATTGTTACTTTCATTTATGATCTTTATTTGGTAAATATTACACAACAACACTAGCTGGGATTAGAGAAACATAATGCTAATCTTTCTCATCTTCACGTGTAAATTCTTGGTTGACACTGAGATGAATCCCACTGCAGCCACACTGAAGACTTCCGGCTATGTGGCTGTGAGAGCTATAGACTGCATTCACAGGTGAAGTCGTGCAGCTGGCTTAAGGATGTATGAATGGTGCAATTTAGTGACTAATGAATAGATTAATGCAGGTTATTGATTACTGCTATATCGTGTGAAAATCCTTCATTTCCAGCAGCGAGACACAGATTTGTCCATTTTTTCACCCAACAAGAGAGGGCAGCATTGCATCCCAGATTTCTCCCGTTCTGCATGTTTGTGTATTTCTCTTTTTCTCCTGCTCTTAAAGCTGGAACACATGACATCAACCCCTGCATTCTCCCATGTGAATTACCAGAGTCCTCACCCAGGGGTAAGGAGTCATCCAAGGAAAACAAACCAAAGCAACCAAAGGGCTCTATTACTGGAATGTGGGTTTGTTACACCCACAGTGGTCTGCCATCTCTTCAACAGGTGCTGAAAATATGTGCAGGGCAGTTTTCATTAGTTTGATTTCATATGTGTGTTTTATTTAAATATGGAAAAGTAATTTCAGTGTTTAATTTTACACCTTTTACATTTGGGTGACTGAACGTCTTTTTCCAAGCTGATAAATACTTCCACTTTTCACATACAGCTGAGCAGAGAGCCGTAACCTCTGACCTCTCCACTGCGAGAAGGCGAGGAGAGAAACGACAACACTGGCACCAGATTTAGGACAAAAGCTTAGTTACACGTCAGACAGCGAACGCAAATCTTCTGTTCCGCTCATGTTAGATTTCCTGTTGCAGAGCAGCGGCATCGCATATCACACTGCAGGCAGCAGCACAGCCTAACACGCCTAACAGATCACATGCCTGCTACTAGTGTGGATCTTGTTATTGCAAGGGCACTCTGAGGAGCATTTCAGCCCCACAGTGGGCCTCTCTTACTAGGCTGCTATCGTCCCACATCAGTCCTGGGCTTCTTGATGTGGTTTGGGAGGACGTGATGGGGCCGAGCGGGGCCCAAAGTGATCAGTCGTGCAGTAACATCTGAAACCCATTTCCCCACAATTAAAGAGAGAGAGAGAAACTATCAGGACCAAACATCGCCTGTTTCCACGGCATTGAGTCAAACATTTGCATGTGTGTGTCGATGTGTGTGTGTGTGCTTTACATCCCCGCCACAATCACTCCCAGACACGCGCGCATACGCACACTCCTTTCCCACCCTAAAACAGTGACGGAGCATTTCCAAATGTGTTTACTTACAACGAAAACCGCTCGACACCAGAATATGACACACATCCAGACAAAGAAGCCGAGCGACACAAAGAGCCGGGAGACAGGTGGACGAGTCGGGAAGAAAGGTACTACCTTTGCACACTTGTGCTACAGCCAGTGCAGAATATGCTTGCTAAACCGTGTTGAAACTCCTTTCCACCGTGTGTGTTTGTGTGTTTGTGTGTGCGTGTCTGTATCAGCGAGCTACGCCTGCTGAGCCGCTCCGTCTCGATGCTCGTCGGACATCAAACACAATAAAGCGGCGAGCGGAGCGGAGCTGATTGCTATCTGAAAACGTAATCAAACCAATTCAACCCACTAAAGCACGCACACACACACACACACACACACACACACACACACACACACACACACACACACAGATGCACACATGCTGTCCTTGTCCAAACCCAGAGTAAAGGCTGCACTCTTCCAGTCATTTCTCAGAGCCTCCCCCTCGGTTCAGATCATTGGTCACGATGTGCTCACCATGTCCTTGGCCTGTGATGTACAGCACAGTCACCCAGGGCTTCTCTTTACTGTGGGATCGGTGGTCGGCCGTTTTACAAACATCCTCCGAGAGAACCTGTCAACGAAGTTCCTATCCAGTCGAGCCAAGAACTGCAGCTTCCCATGACCCTCGGCTTTCACGGGTTAGGTTGAAACCCAAAGATGACCTGTAGGAAAAGCTCACGGTTTTTGATGGCTTTGTTATGAATGAGGCATGAACATGATAATATCAGACTGTGTAAGGGCTGCACTCTGCTCTGAGAGCTCAGCGGTTCTCCATAATGACCTCCGTGTGCACGTGTGGATAACAGATATACAGAGAGAGATGGAAGCAGAAAAATGCTGCATGTGTGAGACAGAGATAAGTTTCAGGATAACTTTAACTACACAGTGAAAAGTGGATGATATCTGACACCAAGCAGAACATACGTTTCATTTTGGGATGTGAGGAAAATCTTCTAAATATCGCTTCTGGATGGATTTGGCTGACAGGTTGTGTGAGAAGCTCAGAACTGGTCAAATCTCTTTTTAGCTCTATGATCATGTTTGAATTAGCAAGCTCTGTGTGCGGGTGTGCATATGTGTGTGTGTCAGGGCATGCTTCATCTGTGTTTGGACAGGTTTAACATGAAGAGGAGAAAGACTGACGAGAAAAGAAAGTGGAGACGGAGGAACACAGAAAAAGCCAGAGATGAACCAGAGGTACAGATGAAGAAGCGCAAGCGATGTACAGAGTGCTGAGATAAAAACCTTGAGAGAGGACGAGAAGGCACTGACTGAGACGAGAGCCAAGCGGACACGCAGCCAAATCACCAGTGTTTGGGTCCTCGCTAAGACAAGCATGATCCGAGTATCTAGGAGTGAGCAGTACTTTCATTGGCCTTCTCTGAAAACACCATCACAGGGAGAGGCATTCCTTAACCTTTCACCTTTTGTAACTTGGCAACAACCAGCTATCGTCTCCTACTGCCTTCCTCGGGAGACGGGAGGGGAGCCGACAAGCATGACATCAATTTGTGGCCGGGGAAAATCAAAGCTCTGAAAAGAGCCGAGCCAAACTAATCTGTTGTGCGTTTGGATTATAAGGCTTGCTTCAACTGCTCGATGTATACAGGCCAGACAGTTTGGGGATAATTAAGATATATTATAACCAAGAATAAGCTAACAGTGTGATGGAATCAGAGACTCAAACACACACAGTTGTATAAATTGTGCATAATCCAATCTCGTTTGTTTGGTTTCTGCATTTGCATTCTGTTTAATTTATTTATGTTATGCCTGTCATCAGAGAGGAGGTTATCCGTGCTAAGCTGACCCAGCTGAAAGGCTTTCCAGACAGGTTGCACTACTTTCTTCAGCACTAAGCGCACAATAAAGCCAAACTTTGGAGCAGTAAGTTCATATGGAAATGACTTTTTCCATCTTTACATTACAGTACGCTGGTATGGCTCAGATCATTCTGATTCATTTTCTCTGCAGCACAGTGTCGCACCTGTAGTGCTGACCTCTGCACGGGGCCCCTCTTGCACAGTCATATGAATCAGATTTACCTGCCCAGTGCATGAACAGGAGAACTGCAGCAGGAAGAAAGAGAAGACAAAGCAGTAAAGAACGTAAAAGGAGGGAGAGAGAGAGAGAGAGATGGGGTGAGGGAAGATCCTCTGAGGGCAGCAGCTCTGGTTTCATCCAGCCACTGATGATGACTGGCAGCCATGTCAAAAGCTAAGAAGTCAAATGATGCAGTCTCAAGTTCATCTTTAGGGCATGACAAACTAAAGCTTATAATGCATGGTTTTGCAGGAATGTGCAAATACACAAACTCTCACACACACAAATACCTACCTGACTGATTTGAGAAAAAGACACACACACACACACACACACACACACACACACACACACACACACACACACACACACACACACACACACACTGCTCTTTATCATAAGATCTTGACAGTCTGCATTTAATGAGCAGAAAAAACTTTCGGGGTTATTATCTTCACCTAGCGAGTGGATTAAACATCATTACTGCTCTGAGAGCTTCATCTGGAGATTATCTCTGTGATGTACAGTGAAAAACTCAGGCTTAAAGCTTTGTTAGGGCCCAGGGCTCACAGGTAGCAGTGGAAAGATAATTACGTGCACTCTTGCTTTTCTCTGCGCTTGAGGTCTTTTGTAACATTTACAGGTTATGATTTATGCCATGCTTGGATTTGTTCCACCTTTCTAGGTTGAAGGTTTCCAGCTAAAGGAAAACTGTGAACAAAGTCAAGCAAAGTTACAAAAGTGCGTTCATCTTTGCACTTTGTAAATATCTGCATTTCTACAGAAAAACAAGGGACTTTCTGTCTGGGGTGTCTTGACCAAAACCCACCAACACAACACAAACCACTTTTTAAATAGAAATTGGATGATTGGATTTAACTGTGGGGCAGACACATGCATACATAACCGCTGTGTGACAAAACAAAGAGTTATAATTCAAATAGTTTGTCAGTCCAATTAATGCTTTTTAATTCAGTTGTTATTTTTTATTTGCTGTGGTGATTTGATTGATTAAAGCAGCGTTATCTGGAAATGTGTTTTTTCAAACTCCAAAACATTTCACTTTTTTAATCTGCGTATACTTTCCAAGACTCAGATTCAAATTGCATCTTTTGCATACGAGGACACATCTGCCCGATGATTTACTGCAGCCATAAAAGTGCTGCGTTTGAAGCCCTCAACTACAGTTTGGCTCCAATAATTTTGTGCTGTAAAAATCTCTTAGCAACACATGACGGTGTAAACAGGTTTCCATTTTTGCAGTTTTTGCACACACACACACACACACACACACACACACACACACACACACACACACACACACACACACACACACACACACAGGAAAGCTTTACAAGACAGAACAAATCACCGACCTATGGTATTTTTTAGCCTACTTAAGACATGCTGTGTCACGCTGAGATAGTTTTTCATCTCCTCTTTAATGAGAATTGCTAAGCATTGCTGCCAGGGCAACGAGACGTGTTACGCAGTGACGGTAAAGGATGCCGATTTGGCATAAAGCTTAGAGACTAAAAGAACATTATCTAACACCCAAAAGCCATTTCTCCTGTGAGACTCATCATTAACTACATTTTTGTTTCTGGCCTTTTTTTCATGATGCCATAAACATGCTTTATTGCTCTTTACAACATCACACTTTGTTAGTGTCTCTGGCATCCACTGCGTTGGAACATTTTCGAGCTGTCGCTGCCGTGTCATTGTTACACTTTCTTTACAGCACTGGGACCAGGCACAAATGTTTCAAACTGAAAATTCAAGTTGACACACTCCATTTTTATCTTTATTGCCCGTCTTGATTAAACGCAGTTTGACACCTGAGTCACCTTGCACAGCTGGAGGGCAATCTGTCCTCAGACTGCCTGGGCATGTCTCGGCCTATCCCTGTTCTGTAAGGCGGAGTGTAATGTTTCCCAGTGACCTGTAGAGGGCGCAGTTACCTATGCTCTTGCACCGTGTCTCTCTTACGACCACAGCTGGCTGCAACACCTGCTCTCCAGATGTCTTCTTCTGCAAGAGGAGAAAATGAGTTTGATTTCAAACTTTGTCTCTCTCCTCACATAATCCTAAAAAAGTGCCCTCACAAACGCTACCTTGTCCACGAGCTGTGGCTTTCTCTCTTTCTCTGACCTTCTTTTCCATTCTGACATTGTTTTTATAAGTCTTCATTACACCCAAGGTGCTGCAAGCAAACTTCAAGTGAACGAGGTGAATCATTACCTTTTGAAAGAATGCAATGGATGACCCACAAGAGACCCTCTGCACATCACTTTCTCCCACATGCCTTCTTCGCTTTCAGTGTAGCCCCTCGGGCCCATGAGGTACGATGAGGTATTCATTTTATAATCCCTGTTTTATACAGGTCAACACCTAAGCGCACCAAGACTGAATTATGTGTTTGTTAATATATTTTTTACTTCAAGGATTGTGAGAAGTTGGGAGTTACCACACACAAATGTTTCATGAGTCACATAATGGTTCACAGAGAAAATTAGTCCTGACTTGACTAATGGATAAAGTGCTACATAAAGCTGGCTAAAGCTAACAATGAATCTAGCTGCAGCCAGTGTCTCATATGATTTTATGTTGTTGGGGAGTAAATCCTTTCGTCTTAGTGCAATTATCCTCTGTGTATCTGCTGCAGAGCTGCACGCATACTGCCCTGCTTTGAGGACGCAGCTACTTATCCCATAACCTCGTGCGAGAAAACCGGAGGAGGGAGCAAAAAGAAGGACAGCAAGAGAGAGACTGCAATGGTTTCTGTAATAGCATTTAAAAAAATGCATTCTCATGTTTTAACAGGAGCTACGATGGGAAAATAAATGAAATTAAGCTTCCGAAAAAGCGCTTCAACAGATGTTGATGTTTTAATGTGCTTCTGTTTTCTTGTATTTTTGGATTTTGCAGTATTCTTATAGATATTAAACACACATAATGGGGTGTTCTATTACACTGACTTTTTTCTTTTATTTACACCACCACAAAATGGCACGCAAATAAAGGGAAGCAGAAATGGCCAAAGTGGAAGGCCAGGTCTTTAATATTTGTCATGAGAGGGAAGCCGCAGGGAGGGTGTTTCCCTCTGGCCCATGGGCCGGTGCTGTGGTGACCGCTGCCTGCCTGCCGGGGCCTCCTGTTAGCAACGATGTTTTATCCCGGGAGCCCGAGATCTCTGGAAAAGCAGAGCCCCATTTGCCTGGGTTGGTTGACTTCTGGAAGCAGAACAGTCAACTCAGCAGCGGATTGGCTCTGATTCTGTGCAGCTGCTCAGAGAGCAAACACCACGAGAACCGCTCAAGGAACCACTCGGGGAACCGCCACAGGACCTCGTGGAGAACCTCGACATGTGTCATAGCCACAATTTACAGAGCTGTGTGTTGTGAAACAGATATATGATACCACGACACTTAACAAAGTTATTTTGGAAATGGTATATAAGCCTGCCGACTACGAGCTCAGCTGCACTGATGTGAAGTTTCTCATTAAAGCCTTAAAGTTAAAGCTGGGAGCAAATGCCAATGCATGCACGTATGCTTTTAGCAAATATTGACATACTTTACATGTTTGTTGACATCCAAAAATTTCAGTGTATTTTTTGCACATCTAAATGTTAAAACTTTCTTTTCATACGGTGCACAAGTTGGCATTCTGACACATGCATGTACCTCCTCTGTGCAAGGCTATTGGTTGACATGTGCCCATTTTTTTCTTTTTAAATAAATGACACTGTTATTTTAGGGTGGATGACTAATATTGCACTATATCATTCAGGTGAAGTATTCTGTGGTCATTCGTAGCTCTTCTCTAGCTCTTTGTGTGATATTTCTGGTCATTCATTCATTCAACACATTTGTGTTACAAAAAACCCTTCAGAGCTGAATGTGTGTGTGTTTACATTTGAAAATAAAAATAAAAATAAACAATCCACCAAACCTTGAGAAAAAAAAGAGAGAAAAAGCACTCAGCCACTGGTTTTAGTAGAAGATTCCTTACTCTGCCACATCTCAGCTGCACTCGAGTCACACTGCCGCCACATGAAAAACACAAAAGGGAAAACACGGGCTTCCCTCTATAGCGAAAACACATCTGAAATGATATAAAGCATCATATATCAAACCCAATCAAACCACACAGGCAGTTAAATGTTAGCTGTCAGATTCGTAGTATGAATAACATCAGTGAAATGCACAAACAGAAGAGGAAAATGTCCATATTCATACAGTGGAAGAGAAAGATATTCATAGGAAGATTGATAGTGATAGTGGTGTACCATTGGGGGTTAGCAGGCCAGCTGTTCCTAGTGTATGGAGCAAATATTCCCAGGCCATCGTGCAGACATGCGCACCCATGCACTTACACCGACACAGGAGGTTCCCAGACACTCCTAATGAGCGTGTGCAGCTTCATGTCCCCCTCACCATGTGTTGAAGTAGCGCGTAGTTAACCACATCAGGGTCTTTTGCCCTACCCTGCTCACCCACAGCATCAACACATGCGCAAACACAGTCGCTCACGCACAAAGGCTCGCCTCGGTGTAATATAAATGAACACAAATATGCAAGAACAACATACGCTGACACCACTTTTATCTACGAGTTTCCTGTGTAAACGTGCGCAGACCACACACTCACGCACGCTCGACCTGACCAAAGACATATGGAACCATGCAGGGGTTCAAACCAGTAATGTGTTTTTTCCAACTAAGACATTTCGCTGGCTGAATCTGGTTGATATTACTGTGGTTTTGGTTGGTTTTGGAAATCTTTGGAAATCTAAAAAAAATATGCTGTGGGAAAGTAATGCAGCAAGAATTCTAACTATATCTGCCATTTTTTAAATGTTTAATGGATGTTTTGTGCTTTCTGCAGTGTTTGGCGCTACTTTCACTTCTAAGTTAATAATTCACTAAACAAAGCATTATGTTCCTGAATGTTTCAATTTAATCTTTTTATAATGTCACTGTTTATTGGGCCAGTGACTTAAAGAGTGAAAAGATGGGATTTTATTCTTAAGAGACTGGTCTTCAGTTACTAATATGTGCATATTACTCTCTTATTACAGTAAGATTTATGAAATCACAGCTGATTTTGTTTGTTGCATATAGCTGATCCTCCCTGAGCCTGATTCACCGGGAGGTTTCTTCCTGTTAAAAGGAAATTTTTTTATTCCCACTTTTGCCAAGTGCTTGCTCCTAGTGCGTCATCCGGCTGATGGACCAAGCAGAGCACAAGGAAGAGTATATTCGCATATTTTTGGCACTGCTCTCATCTAATAACAGTTGCTCTCTGCAGGTAGACGAGCAGTCCAAGGCTGCCCGCGGACTGTCTGCATGCTGCCACCACTCAACCATAATTTCCCCAAAAGGCAAGAAAGGAGGAAAAGGTCTGAGTGAAGAAACGGAACCATTGCGACCAAAGGGGAAGCCAGAAAAAGCACATCTTTCCAAAGTGTTTCCACTTGAGGGACGACAGTTAAAAAAATAAAAAAGTGAGACTGTTGGTGAAATAACAGTTTCCCCTTTTCCACACTCACCGTGGCTCAAGTAAAACAAATGTTTGCAGTCAAAGTTGATATAAAAAGAAGAAGATGGTCGGTCTGCCCACGAGGAGAACCTCAGTGAACAATAATGAGAAGAAAACTCCGGATTGTCCTGCATCCGTGGGGTAGCACTAAGAATCAGAATGTAAGCGATGACAAGATACAAGCCATTTTTAATGAAGGTTAACAAAAGTATTTTCTTTACATGCAATTCATTTTGTATTTGTTTTTCAACATCTTCTGGCTTCTGGTCTTTTGGAAAGCTTTTATTTAACAGCATTGCAGAAATATGCTTCTTGTGTTAGTGTTACTGCTTCTGGCAATGATGTGTACTTGTATGCATTTGTTTAATGGGCTGCAGCTAATTTTTTGATTGCAAAACTATAATCCTGTGTATATTAGATCAGTTTCTTTTCCGAACACGTACAGCATTCTTGGAGGGAGTTCAAGTGATTTTTCTGTTGCTTTTCTCCGTGTAATTTTTCTAAATACGCTCACATAGAAAGGTACACTCTGACAGTCTCACATTCAGCTGGGGAACTTGTAAGTACCTCAAACTCAAAAGTCAAACCAGTGCAGATTCCCAGGTCTGAACCTCTTTGAGTGATGGTGATCCTCTTTGACCCTGCGGAGGACCTGCCGGGGTCATACCTATTGGAACGGTTTTGAGTGCTTTCAGTTATTCGCTCTGTCTGTAATTAAAGCTATAAATTACCTGGTAATGGTGGCAGGGTGTTAACAGTGGCTTTACAGGCTCTGTAACATGCAGGTGCTGCCTTTAGGCGCGCAATATCATCAGACATTTGTTTACAAAATCTCAAATAAATAAATATCAGGGTTTTTTCCATTAAAATTGTAATGATAATTTTCATTGTGGGAGAAAATGTTAATTGTGGTCCTTCTGCAGTCAACACTAATGTAGAGTGGCATCGAAATTTATAAACTATAAAAAGTTTAAAAAAACGCAGATAAAGATGAATTTAAACTGTTACAGTTAAAGTGATAAAGATATTGACTAATGTTTGCAATACTTCTGCAGTGTGTAGCATGTTTGTGCTGCATGCAGTGTGGGCTCTTTAGAGCCTGATGTGAGGTGTTTCTGTCTGTTAGCTGGCAGCACACCAGGGACGAAGCCACGCTACACTGATGGCAGCAAAATGTAAGGCCGGTGTGAAGAGAAGGAACGGCTGACTTCATGGAAATATTGACCATGTTGTCAGCATCTCACCCCACAGTCTGGACTTGTAGTTCGCTCGATAAAAACCTTCCCATGATACCACGTGTGCACACATGCACACAAAACCATGATTGCATTTTCATCAGCGTCTGTGTCTTGCATGGTTACTATGGCTATGAATAGCCTCGATTTCAACCGTAACCAACCATACCAGAGATCCAAGATCCAAAAAACATCATGATAACCAGTGACTGTATATTTTAGAGACTCGGCTTTGTTCTTTCCTCCAGTTCTGTGATTTAAAGTTCAAAATAACACATGAAAATGAGAAAGGATGGAAATTACACTAGATGGTTGGCTCACGGCTGGTATGTTTTACTCCAAGTCAGCGCAAAATGTTTGTGAGAGAAGGCCTAACTGAGACGTATGGTTGTTTGAGTGTCGCTGATTGGAATTACGTTGAGGGAACTGGCTCCAAATCGGAAACAGAAACTGGTGGGTTTGTTCTTTATGCATGGGAGGATTAAAGGTCTACGTTATGGATTAGATGGGCCACACTCAGTTTTCTTTGTTGTGTTTAAAGATTGCCTTTTGGACACCAGAACAGCTTTGGTTTAAACTGATATTACAAACAGACCATTTAGGGCTAGGTTCAGCTATTAGCTAAAAACCTTCATGTTATGAAACATATTGTAACTGAGTATAAATTAAGGTCTAAAACTGCAATGCTATTGTAATGGTCCCCGCTGGATACTCAGATGTAGTAGCACTAGTTTATTGTGTTTGGTCGGTGGATGATGAAAGCGCCACCTAATAATCACTGTTATCTCAATCAGAGGCTTTAACTCCATTTGTCAGGTCTGTGTGTGTGTTTGGGTCAGACAGAGCAAGTAAACATGTTCCTGTGAGAGAAGACTTTAAAGAGCTCCTCCCCTCCATCAGAATCATCTGGATACAATTGTGTCATTATAGCGAACTCCTGTGTGCGAATGAGAGGACGTTAAACACGATAAGGCTTCTGAATGAAGCCTTCGCTTTCAGTCACTTCCCTGCTTGGCTCTCGGGAGCCACACAAGAGACTGCAGGAAATAAGGCTGAGCCAAGCAGAACCTGATTTGACCTTTGACCCCACTTTGCGACTGGTTTCAGAACGATGACTCAACTCGCACACAAAAACACTTACTGTGACTCAAGACTAGTTCCCGTAAGATTTTACAGCACAGGAATGTTCAGAGACATTTCTTGAAACCATTCACCATTTTTCCCACAGCAGTGACCAGAAATCACAAATTTATCACAGGAGCTCCCACCGCGTACTGAAAACACTGTGAGAGTGCTGATCATACATACAGCCAATAAAAACAACACTACTGACCATTATTACACACTGCATCAACAAATGGAAAAACGCAGTGTTCAGCTGCTTGTAGGTCATATATTTCTATCCCCAAATATGTCACCCTACACTCCTCTCACAGTCTGATTAGTGGGATTAGCAATTTATCACCAAAAAAAGCTAAAATAGAAAGACTGAAAGAGTGGGAGAAGCAGAAAAAATGATCGGAGAATTTCCTTTACAGTTAATGCACTCATTTTTTTTTAATCATGAAATTGTAGGACAATCTTTTTTCAAACAAAAAATTTCCCCAAATTTACAGATGAACACTTTTTGATCTGAAGCAATTTGAATGAGCGGAGTCTAACTGCTCAGTAAACTTGCATAATAATTTGATCACAGTTTTCTGGAGAGAAGCCGAAACAACATCTTTTTCCCATTCGTGTGATCACATTTTTAACACAAAGAACACAAAATGGAAACATTTTGACCGTTAATCAGTCACACGGAATGCTATTACCATGGTAACTGTTCCTCAGCGGTCACAGGTGAAAGAAAATGAGTCTTTATCAGGAAGTCAGAGACCAAGTCCAGCCATAGCAACAATCCCACCTCAGACAGTATATAGTTAATATTACACGGTATTATTGACAGACTCATGTACTGCAACTATTTCAGATGCACAGATGTGACAAATAAACATGTCCAAAGCTTTGTGTGTATTATTTGTACCCTATTTGTCTGTATTTTTGTCATGTAACATGAAATAAGATTGGAAATGAGATTTTTAATCTCAATGAGATTTTTAACCTGGATAAATAAAGGACTAATAATAATAATAAGAAGAATTAAGTATGAATTACCAGAAAACAAAATTGTACGATACAAATGTGAGAGGGGAAACTTTCTGGAGTACATCAGTGACAAATGTGAAAGTCTCTTATCTTATCTAATCCACAAACTGTGAATACGATAAACTTTGTGAACATTTCAGAAACTACAGTAGTCCTATAATACGTCGTGTATCTTAAAAGAGAAAAAACAGTTTACAGAAACCAGCCTCTATAAACGCCTGTAATTTTCTCCTTACTGAAAAGCGCGTGGGTGTTATCTATTCCTACCAAACTAGTAATCTCCACAGGAAAAATGACTCAGTTAACATAACTATAGAGATTTCTCTAGTTCAGCTTGCTATGACTGCGGATGTAATTGTGGATTTTATGTAAATGTATATGCCTGGGGCATGAATGTGACTGTAATATACCTTCATGTATGTGACCCACACTCGTGGGTCATTTAACAAATAAATTCCCCTGATCCTCAAAAGTGACAACCACTCATTCACCTGACCTGGGAGTTAACTTCACCCTTTAATTTAGGTACAGCAACAGGCTGGTCCCCTCATCACAGGCCAGTACCTCTTCATTTAATGGCTCTCTCATTTTTCAGGCTCGTCAATCTTTGTCCCATATGTAGAGCAATTTGTCACCGGAGATGTCTCCATCGCCAGATGCTGGATAAACGTGCAGTGGTTGATTTTACTCAGGAGAGCAGTAGTGATCAACAGGGTCAAGATTCGTTTGTTAAATCGTTGCTTAAAATCTTATTTATGTAAAGTGTATTGAACAAATTTTAGATACAATTACGAATTAAAATCTATTTGTTCTTTTTATTCAGCAAATTTTGGATTATGGATCAGTTACAGTTTAATTTGATCTTGTTAGAATTAGAGAATTTTTATATTCAAATCTGAATATTTGCTTACATTCTTACAGCTAATACAGGTAAAAGCAACTGAACAGCCTTGGTAACCAAAGCAAACACTGAACTTTGGACACACTTGATCTGTTCGAGCCAAGTTACAAAATATATCTGCTGAATAGTTTTGTAGCAAAGTTTCTCATCCTCTAATATTTATTCTACTCTACTATTTTATTTAACACTGCTCTTAAGTACCCAAGTAAAAGAGGATTGAATTAAGCAGCCACTTGAACATCCCATGAACGGAACATAGCTCCACTTTACCTCCACTTTACCCTCCCCTGCAGCTCTCTGCTGCTGATTAACAACATCCTGAATCCTGTGTGTGTGTGATCAGTTCTGGTGTGGGGTGACATGATGGCTGCTTTGATCTCACCATCACCTCCTATGAACAGACGCAGCTGGCTAGGTGTGGGTGTGTGCACGCTGCACGGGTGTTGTTTTTAAAGTATAATAGAAATGTGTGATTTTGAATTTAAATTATTTATACGAGGATGCAAACCTTCCGTTATTATGAGCAACTTTACTTTTCACCATGTCTGCTATAGTTGGTTCTTCAAGTAGAACCAGTCCACCACCAAAAGCACCTGCAGGGGGTATATGAGCACTGGGCCATCCAGCAATGGAAGAAGGTGGCCTAGTCTACTGGCATTTTTTTGCAAGCTGTGAAGGATGGTGTGTTGTACTAGACTTATTGAAGAATTATATCACAATCCTGACAAATAGTTAAAGTTAATGATTTAGCCTTCAAAATTCCCAAATCTGAATTTGATTGAGGATTTGTGGGATGTGCTAGAAAAAACAAGTCATGGAATTTCCGCCTTGCAAGTCACAAGACTTGAAAGGATCTGTCACTAACTGCCTCGGCGCTTAATACCACAAGACACATTCCTGTAACTAATACTTTATGTACTGTAAATAACCATCAGTTCTCCCACGTTGGTCATAATGAGAATTTATTCCTCTGTTATACAGATGTTGCTGATAGTTCTAGCCGATGGCAATATGAAACAATATTATCCTGCTCTCTTTATATAAACCTAAGCCTGACTATACTTGCTCAGAGCTTTCCTCATCACCCGGACAAGCAGGTGAAGGCAGAGAACTGCATAAGAAAAGAGCCAAGCAATTAAGAAACTGAAAACATGTCAAAGTTGTTGAAGCTGTTGTTGAAGACAGCAGCTGGGAAGATAACCGAAGGACAGATCAGAGAAGGGAAGAGAGGTAGATGTAGGGAGACTGGATCTAAGGTCTGGAGAGGAGGAAACCACAGAGAAAACCTCTGTGGTCAAAGCATCCATCATCCTCATATTACTGCGATGGGAAGAGATTGTTGACCTCACCAGCAGATGTGCAGTCTGCTGGGATGGGCTTGCCAGGGTTGGGCATGCAAGGAATAGTTATATTCTTGAGTTAATACGGATATTTCCATTTAAGTTCCCGAATAGCCGATTTGCTTGAAGGCTTATTGCACGTATGAATTAAAGATCATTTAGACATTTGCACTAATGCATGACTGAGTGCTAAATAGTTTCTTCATTAAGTTAGCAAAAGATCACTAATGTGGGGGACGAGGCAAAAGCAAAGTTAGCTGAAGCTAAGAAACTTTAGAAAAGACAGAAAAATCCAGAAGGTCTTGGTTTAGATCAGAGAAGGAAGGGGGAGACTAAAGAGGCACCGCCTTTTGAATTTGGGATGTGTAATCCAGGACGATCCTTTCATAGTAAGACCCACCTAAGAAAACTTTTACCTTTGACTATCATTCCTGGTACGTTCAGCCAGTTGATACATAGTTGAGTAATGCCACCATTCTTTCCTTCTCAGTGCTTCTGAATTTCCCCCCAACTTTTAATCTTTTTCTGTTTTTTCTTACACAAACATACCTTCTCATCTTCTACTCTTCCCACTCACCTCTCTTCTGGAAAGTCCCCTGAGTTTGGAAGTAGTACCAGGAGCTGCAGCAGCACTGTTTGCGTCTGGTGAGGGGAAGGCACGCCACTGGCAGCTGGCCTACCACATTAGAGGACTTTGGTGTATGTATGTGTGTATATGCATGTGTATGTGTTCTTGCATGTGTGTGAGTGCATGCATGTCTGTACAATAATAAGAGCCCTGCAGTCTGTCAGCCACAAGGCAGCAGCTGCTCAGGCCCACAGATTAGAGACTTGCACTGCACTGGATGCCCTTAGTGAGTGGTTAGATGGATGGATGAATGAACGGATAAATGGACGGATGGATGGTGGTGAGATGTTGGGAATTGAATCCCTTCCTCTCTTAGAAACAATCTCTACACCTGCCAAGCTACACAGCAAAAAAATACACTCATTTATTTTTTCAATTAAATGCCTTTGTCTCCATTTCTCCTCAAACCATTTATCCTGCCACTGGTGTCAGAACAGCAGAGGTTTCTACCTAGAGTGGTGTTCATTCAAAAGCTATTGTTACATGTAACTTATTCTTAATGAAGTACAAAAAAATGATACAGACGTGATGCTGTAATTCTTTGTTTTATCTCATGGTGCCAGTATTGTCTCATTTTCACGTTACTTAAAACCAGACACAGATAAAGAAGTGTTTCTTCCAGGTGTGCAGTGTGACATGATGGCTCTGAGGTTTGGCACAGAGTAGCACTTTATTAATGTTATTTATATTTTATCAAAAATCTCAACCAAAGAAGTCTTTTGCTTGTTTTAATTGTTCAGCTTTTCTCAAGTAAAGTCAGTTAAACTATAAATATAGTTTTTATTGTTTTGTTTACTTGCACTTACATGGTTTCCCCTAGTTTCACTTTTGGGCTAGCTGATGACAAAAGTTATGTCTCTGAGACCCGAAGAGCACCGAGCAGACTCGTGAACAAGGGAGGTATAAACAGGAAACGCGTCCATGGATGATGAATCTGGAGCTTTGGCAAGTATAGAGACTCTGATATGTTTCCAAACACATCTATAAATCAACTCTTCAAAATAAATTAAGAAATTGAAATTGAAATGTACATCAAGATACATTATAAGGAAGGGAAAAGAGGAAAAAACAAGCAAACCATACAAAACATGTGAGATTGACCACATGAACTTTTTTCTTTTAAATTTGTGCTACAATTTACTACACATTCATCTCACAGTGTGACACAACTGAAAATTATTTTTCCAAGAAAAAAACACATTTTTCTTTTAAACCATAATGACAGAACAAAGAAAAAGCTAGAAGAAAACTACCATCACAAAAAGAAAGCAAACAACAATTGTCTCCTTGTATTTAACAGAGGTGAAAGTGCAAACACAACATCTGGAGAAAGAAAATATGCATAATAAGAAAGGGCTAAAAAAAATGATATTTTTTGGACTTTTGGAAAAAAATTAATAGAATTTAAAAAATCAGTATTTCCCATATTAGGGTACATGAGATGAAGTGAACTCAGAAGTGGTCATCACACACAAACTGCTTCACTATAGTATCTTTGTCATGCATTCAAAGTGAATTCACTGCTATAAAAGATTAGATGTTTGCTATATTACCCACCTGTGCATAAAATCTGTTTTACGGTGGAATTCCCCTTTAGGCGGGAGTGATCATTCATATACCAATGAGGCATCCCGCTGCCCCCCATATGCCTTGTTGTGGTTTGTCTAGGTGAGATGAAGGCTATTGCTGTGACACTGGGAGGTAGGCACACTCTTAAATACTCCCTCTTTGTGTCTGATCCATCTCTGATCTCTTTGTTCCCTTCACTCTGGAACGCGCGTGTACACGATCGCAAAGTACATTAACACTAGTGAGTGAATGTAAGTGTCTGCAAGCACGCACAGACCCACAAACATACGCACACTCCTGCTGTTTGTCGATCCCTGTAACAGTATACTCCTAATGTCATAACCCCAGCAAAAGCACAGCCCTCCAGATGTCTGGTGCGTGTGGGTATCAAGTATTCGACTGATCACATAAAGTGACTGCTCGCTCACTCACTACATCAGACATAATGTTCAGTTACCTCACGCACACGTCATCCAGCCAAAAGGTGTGATTGTGTCAGTGGTACAGAGGTGGTTACTCACAGCAGCGGCTGCCTCATACAAAGAGGAATGCTGTTCGCAAGACATTTGGCGCAGGTGAGGATGGGCCAAATATGGTGTCATCATGTTCAGGTGCTGGAGATGACACGAATGAAATAAACATGTCGAACAATGACATACTGTGCTAGTGTACTGCAGCCAGTCAGGTATTTAGGGTCATTTTCTTTCATGGCAGGAAATCAGCTTCAGAATTACAAAATTACATTGCAAACATTATTCTGCGCATTTTTGGAAAAACAGTCAGGACCAGAACTAAACAGTTGAAGAACATTTTTAACGTAGTCAACCTTACCTTTCTGAGTATGTGAACACAAACGCACTGGAATTTGATTGAAAACCATTAACCCTTCTGAGCCTGTGATCTCCTGGTACAACTGCAACCAAATAAGGTTGAGCAATTAACATGTCCCAGGTCGCAGTTTTCTTCCACTAATGGCTTTGCCAAAATCAGGTCAAAACCGCACGCAACAACAAAAACATATAGTCCAGGAACAGGCTTTGTTGATCTCATCAGCTGTTCATAGCACTTCCTATGTTGGAATAAACGTAATCCAGCAGGAACTATTGCTTCCGCCTATCCTTTTTCAGGGTCGCAGGAGCCTATCCTAGCTGTCTTAGGGCAGGGTATACCCTGGACAGGTCACCAGTCTGTCACAGGGTTAACACATAGACAACCATTCGCACACACATTCACACCTATGGGCAATTTAGTGTTTCCAATTAACCTATCCCCACTAACTGCATGTCTTTGGACTGTGGGAGGAAGCCGGAGTACCCAGAGAGATCATGCAAACTCCACACAGAAAGACCCCGGCCTGACGGTGGAACTGAATTGCTGTGAGGTACTACAGTGCTAAACGCTGTGCGGCCCCTATTGCTATTGAAAGTTTGACTTTGTACCTTCAGGGGCCAGGTTTCACAATGAACTCACCCGAAACTCTGGCTGATTGGGACCCACACCCAGTTTCACACCTTGGGTCAGGCGATTAGAGGATCATCAGGGGTCCTTTTGTCCCTCGGTGGGGGGAAACTCCCACTAGGTTTATATCTGGGACTCTCCACCATTTGACCTTAGAACTGAAGAAGCTTCTCGGATGAGAGGTGAAACGTCTTCAAGCAACTTAAAGAAGTCCAGACGCTTTTCTTTGCAAGCTCCTTTGACTACGATGACCTGGATGACTGAGAACCTTCACAGACAAAACATGCGAACATTTTGAAGACATTCAAAAACATTTCCTGTAGTTGGAAACTATTTCAGGCAATTTTATTTTCATTTACACATTTTAGGAATATACCTGTTTTTCAATTTCTTTGTAGTTTATTGCACCTTTTAGCTTAATTACACTAGGTAACAGGTGTTTTATTGAATAAGATACTTGTATCGCCTAACTCATACAAAAACAGTTTTTGTAGCTTTATTTTAATATTATTGTAGCCACAGTGGAGTTACTATCATACTGATCTTCTTCAATGTTGTCACGGATCTTCATTACGTTACTGACATGTGCACATTACCACCATATTGTATTTCCCGGCTGGTTGTCAGAGGCTCCTGGAGGTTGCTGAGTGAAACTGGTTGTAAAAAAGGTGCTACAACAAAACCCGGTAGCGAATGTTTCGGTTGCTAGCAGATTGCCATGGCTACCTGTAGTTTTTCATGTCGGTCTGTAAACACTCGCTAACTGCTAGCCGAGCTGCAGTAAAACTTTACTTCAAAGTAAAATTTGCAGCTCAGTGTCACAGTCAACTTGTTTCAAAAGGTGCAACTTTTACTTTGAAGGCAAATGTGTGACTGGGGCTGTAGCAATCATTTTCCCAGTGACTTCCATCAACCTCCAGAAATTTCGCACATCCAGTCAGAGAATGCTGGTGGTAGCCAGATGGTCACTGGCTGGGCTGTTTCACTTGATCCTACATTGTTTCCATGATTGTCACACATCCACGGTGGTAGGCAAGCTAACGTCATGGTAAGATTAGTGATCATGAAATACGTGAGGTAGCAATCGACTGACCTTGAGATGATAAATTAAGTCTCAAGTGGGTAATTAAAACTATAATCTTACCTGCGGACATTAGTCATCATCATTAGTTAATATCCTAGTGAAGACAAAGAGTTGTGTTTAAAAGTCTGCCTGTAGGTCTGTGAGGTCTCTGGACTGTAGAGGTACATGCTGTATGTGTGCGTACATATGCAATCACACACACATAGCATGGAGCAGGTTTCAACACTGTGGTAGCAACGCAGCCTTGGCACTCCCCTCCTGACATGTTCAAATCTGTCCTCATCACTGATTCTCCTCTTAATCTGTACCTGATCACCTCACTCTGTCACACTTGAAAGGGAAGGGAGGAGCAGAATAGAGAAATTATACTTTATCTGTGTTCCTTCATACAGTGGCTTGCAAAAGTATTTGGCCCCCCTGAACTTTTCCACATTTTGTCACATTACAGCCACAAACATGAATCGATTTTATTGGAATTCCACGGGAAAGTCCAACACAAAGTGGTGAATACGTGAGAAGTGGAACGAAAATCATACATGATTCCAAACATTTTTTACAAATAAATAACTGAACAGTTGGGTGTGTGTAATTATTCAGCCCCCTTTGGTCTGAGTGCAGTCAGTTGCCCATAGACAACTGACTGCATTGTCATTGCATTAACGCCATAACGCGGCAAACCTCCGTTAACGAGTTACCGCGGATTGCCCCGTGCGTCAACACGTTAAGAAGCTAACTGCGCTAACGCACTAGTTCCCACCAATTGAGTGTCACATCCGACATACTGTTTTACTTTTGTCCATGGCACGCTCACCATCAGGGTCATGCTTCACATGAAAACCAAAATAGGTCCAAACACCAGATCTGAATGAGGGTGGGGGAGGTTCAATTTCAGGTAGCGTCCACATTATTTCCTTAGGGATTAAAGTATTCTGACTCTGATTGTTTCAGGATGACCTGCCATTATCCAATCACACATCTGCTTACCTGCATCTTTTGCTCGTTTCTCCTCCTCTTCTTTTCTCTTTTTTCTAAACTGAGCAGCTGATGACTTTGAACTTTTCTTGTCCATCTTCCACTGGTTTTCATTTTGCACTCCAGTATGAACACCCATCCCCCAACCCGAGGATCACCACAACATAACCTAATAGACCTACACCTTAGTTCACAGATTCACTTTGTCTAAGGTTTATTTCTGGGAATTCGCACAACCCAGGATTCAAATCATGAATACATGATGGGCTTGGATTTACAACATTATGAATGAAAT